>NC_142053.1:147371205-147603705 GCF_982192425.1 Myodes glareolus
AAGGCATCTTCAGTTTGCCTACAGGATCCAGAAGTTGATGTTTCTCCCTGCCTGATTCATAAGTAATGAGGTAAAAAATGACCATAAAAATCATATTCATTCTACATGGTGGGATTGTCTTTGCCTTCACCATTATCATCCTGAAAATGTTATTTCAGTTAGGCTGTATGTGGAAGCAGTCTGCTCTGACATTAAAGTAACTCAATACATGTACAAAAGTATATGTTGTAAGACTGCAAAAAGAGGAAAGAAACTCAGGGAAGATGAAAAAATGCTGCCTGGCCCCTCGATAGAGCACTGACATTTGAATTCTCTCACAAGAGCTTCTGAAACTTTCAACAATTTATTCAAAATTAGAAGATATTTAGGGTGGTATTGTTTATTATTATTAATTTATAAAACTTTCAACTTCCTCCCCTCCTTCGAGTACCCTCCCACTCCCCCCACTCCCTCTCCTACTTCCTATCTAGTCCTAAGGGCTATAACATGAAGGGATGGCTTGTTGGGGTCTGATCTTGCACAGTACCCCACAACCGACACATCCCAAAGAAAATCACAGACAGGACTCCATAGGATTATAAACTGATTGGCCCATTAGGTTAGGCTACTTATTACTTCTTAAAACTTATGTTACACCATTATAATTTTCTATATTAGCCACACAAGTCAGTTCTTTTCTCAGCTGGGCAGCTTGCATCTTTCCTCTCTGGTGGTCTGGGCAGAACTGTGGATGGAGCTTCCTGCTTGCCAGAATACTCCCAGTCTCTTTGCTCCAACTCTTCTTCCTGTCTGACTTTCCCACCTATACTGCCTGCCTGGCCAATCAGCATTTTAGTAAAATATGATTGACAGAATACAGACAATTCTCCCACTTCATTTCCCTCTTATTTTTTGAAACAAAGGAAAATACCCATAGTCCATTTGTTGGGAATGTGTGCATAGTATTTCAGGCTACTTCCTGCTGTTTGTGGGCGCTGATGATCTTATGGGGACCTAAAGAAAATTTAGAGTTATAATCAAGTTCTGACTGGAGTATCCTGTTGAGTTTAGATCATCTCAGGTAGCAGTCTTGAACCTATTCTGGATGAAGAACTCTGTCATCTGGGCCTTCTGTTTCTATGGGAGATTTCTCAGGTGGTCTTCCTTTATGGAACCTGATTTTTCTCAACTAAGAATGAATCCACAGCCTCTCATTTTTTATGGAAACAAAAACAAAATCTATTCTCCAAAGTAACATACCTTTTGACTTCAATTTTGAAGCTCAGATATTTTCAAAATACCTATCTTAGGTTATTTTAGCAGCATTTATACACAAAGTCCTTTAGCAGCTGTTGCTCCTTGCTCAGCATTCAATTAAAACAGAGCATAATAGCATACAGTATCAAGATTCTCTGTTTATTTTTTCATCTTTATTTTAACCTCTATTTCTTCTATTTTTACGTTGACTTTTTGAGACAGGATCTCTGTATATCTTTATCCTGGAATAACTCTGTAGACCGGGCTGTCGTTGAGCTCACAGAGATCCTTCTCTCTCTGCTTCCCAGTCACTTGGACTAACGGTGTGTGCTACCACATCTTGAAGTCACAGAGGTCAATCTACTTGTGCCCCTTGAAGCCACAGAGGTCAATATTCCTCTGCCTCCCATGATTGGGATTAAAGTTGTGTACCACCACACCCAACTACTCCTTTTTTTTCTTTTTTACTTTTAAGAACTTTAACCTTCAGCCTGAATATATTTTTACCACATAATAAACCAATTAGAGGTTTTCTTCCTCTTTGAATCTTTCTTTACTGTATATCTCTATTTTTCTGACCACATGAGTCTTAAATGGGTAGGACTAAAGCCATAGCTTTGACAATTAGATCCAGCCCATTCCTTAGCTTTCCAGTCTCATGGCTGAGATACTAGTCGGTGCTTTGTTCACTGCCACAACTCTATGGCATTTCGAGGTCCTTGCAAGCAAACAAGCTGCAGCATTGTGCTCAGAGAACACACTCAATGGGACTGCCTGCCTGAAAGTGTCAGAGTTTGCCCTGGAAGGACAGCCCAGAAAGTTGGCATTTTAAAACAGCGCAGATCTTTTTCTGCTACAGCTGAACAATCCGGGGACCTCTCCTTGGACCTAGGAACTTCCCTAGACTCAAGTCTCTTGCAAACCCTAAAATGGCTCCCTTAGGTAAGATATATATTTCCCTGCTCCTATATCCGTACTTACTCCCACCCCCGATCCCATTCCCCCAAGCTATCCCCATCCTCCCCTTCTCCCTTCTCTCTAAACTACTTCATTTACTTCCACCACCCACCTCTGTGCACCCAAGTTTGCCTGGCCATATTGTCTACTTCCAATATCCAGTAGGATAACTACATGATTTTGTCAGGTTTACCTTCTTATTTAGCTTCTCTAGGATCATGAATTATAGGTTCAAATTCCTTTAATTAAGGCTAGAATCCACTTATGAGTGAGTACATACCATATTCCTCTTTTTGGGTCTGGGATACCTCACTCTATAAAGCGTTTTCAATTTCCATCAATTTGCATGCAAAATTCAAGATGTCATTGATTTTTACCGCTGAGTAAAACTCTAATGTGTATATGTTCCACACCTTTCTTAACCATTCTTCTATTTAGGGGCAACTAGGTTCTTTCCAGGCTCTGCATATTACAGATAGTGCTGCTATGATCATAGTAGAACAAATGTTTTTGCAGTATGTTTGAACATCTCTTGGGTATATTCCCAAGAGTGGAATTGCTGGGTCCTGAGGGAGGTTTACTCCTAGTTGCCTGAGAAAATGTCACACTGACTTGCACAGTCTTGCTCAAGTTTGCATTCCCACCAACAATGGATGAGTGTTCCCCTCACTCCACATCCTCTCCAGCATAGGCTATCATTGGTGTTTTTGAGTTTAGCTATTCTGACAGGTGTAAGATGGTATCTCAAATTTGTTTTCATCTACATTTCCCTGATTGCTTAGGAAGTTGAGCATAACCTTAGGTGTCTTTTTGCCATTTGAATATCTTCTGTTGAGAATTCTCTGTTCAGTACAGTACTCCATTTTTTATTGAGTTAAGTAGAGTTTTAGGGTCTAGATTTAGAGTTCTTTGTATATTTTGTATATCAGACATTTGTCTGGTGAGTGATTGGTGAAGATCTTCTCCCAGTCATTAGATTGTCTTTTTGTCTTAATAACAGTTTCCGTTGCTTTACAGAAAATACTGAGATTGAGGAGGTCCCATTTATTCATTGTTGCTCTTAATATTTGCGCCACTGGAGTTCTACTAGGAAGTGGTCTCCTGTGCCTATGTCTTGTTGACTACTTGCTACTTTCTCTTCTATCAAGTTCAAAGTGGTGAGATTAATGTTGTAGTCTTTAATCCATTTGGACTTCAGTTTTCCCATGGTGACAGATATGGATCTATTTTCATTCTTCTACAGGTTGACATCTATTTATGCCAACACCATTTGTTAATGATGCTATCCTTCTCCCATTGTATACCTTTAGCTCCCTTGTCGAAAATCAGGTGTTCATAACTTTGTAGGCTACTATCTGGGTCTCATATTTGATTCCATAGTTTGACTTCTCTGTTCTTATGTCATTACCAATCTGTTTTCAGTACTGTAATTTTGTAGTAGAGTTTGACATCAAGGATGGTAATGCCTCTAGAATATCTATTATTGTATTGGATGGTTTTCTCTCTCTGGGTTTTTTCTAATCTCATACAAAGTTTAATAGTCTCTAGATCTGTGAAAAATTTTGATGGGACTTTGATGGGGATTGCATTGAATCAATAAATTACTTCTTGTAGCATTGCCATTTTTATTATGTTGATTCTCCCCATTCATGAGCAAAGGAAGTTCTTCAATTTTCTGGTATTCTCCTCAATTTCTTTCTTCAAAGACTTATAGTTTTTGTCAAAAAATCAGTCACTGTCTTGGTTATAGTTATACCAAGATATTTTATGCTATTTGTGGCTATCGTGAAAGGTAAAATTTTTCTGATTTCCCTTCCTGCTTATTTATCCTTCGTGTAAAAGAGGGCACTTTTTTTGGAGTTTATCTAGTACCCTGCCACATTACTCATTATCTGATTGAATTTCCATCAAATTTCTCAATCACCATGAGAGAACAAAGATGAAATTTCACATTCCCCAAGACCAATGTCTCATCTTCCATTTATTTCTCATATTTTCTCTCACTTCTCTGATGGTATCATGTTAAATGTGAGTTCACTGGTGTTTTATATTTAGAGGTTAAATAATTTTGTCATAACATTTATGAAATGTGGCAAAGCTAAAATTGAACTTCCAAAGGAAAGAAGGCATTACAAGCTAACCTCTTGAATTGCCTACTAAAACCATCCTTATTATTTTCTCATTCTTTGCAGGGATTCTGTTTACTGATAGTTACATTCAGATGAAAACTTTTAATTTCATTTATTGATTGTTGGATATATTTTTGTGGTAATAGAGTCTTGGTCTATAAGTCCCTTCTTATACTTTTAATATTGGATTGTTTCCCCTATCTTTTACCATGTTCAAAAATCAATTCAATGTTTATCAATATCTAGACTTGAAATATTGTTTCCATTTTAGGAAGCAATCTCTTTTCTCCATTTTTCTCAGAGCAGCATCCTATATCTTTTCTGTATCCATCTTCCTCTTTCCTTCTCCAACCCTGGCTTTGAGATTTATGGATATTTCAAGTATGTTCAGCTATTTATGTGTTAGTTGTTTTTTCTATATTTTGTTTTGTTTTTGTTTTTATGTTTGCAAATGAAATGTTATTAAATAAATATCGAAGACAGGGTTTGAGGCTACTATTGAGCTTCACCAGACAAAATGTTCCAAGTATACAGCCATTTTTTTCACTTTGTCTGCATTTTGCAAAATATACATGTCAGTCAGTACTACCCTTTCAACACATTCCAATATATGTTTACTGAGGGAAGATCTGTTCATTATTAGAGTCAATATATCCTGAGAAAAATTGTTGATATTTCTAGGCTTCTAAAACCACAGAGTTGTAATTTTTTTACAGATAACTAAGTTTGAAAACCCATTCAAGAGACCCCCCAATCCTACTGAGAGCAACTTCTACTCAACTTCTACTCAGTGATCTAAATCTCTCAGTCAATAACGTTAAACTGACTTTGCCAACACATTTTCCTTGATGTCAGATGTTCAGGTAGAATCTTATGAAAAATCACAGTTCATGTCTGTGAAGAAATCAACGGGCCATATTAGTCCTAATTAGAAATCCCATTTTCTTCTGAAAATTCCATTAGGAAACAAAAGTAGAAACAATCATTAAAGCTTCCTGCATAGAATCAATTGATTTTGTTATGAGGAAATGAGTTTTGTAAAGCAGTTGTTTTCCAGTCAGATACTTCAACCACCTGTAGCAGTCTTGTATTTGACAAATTATTTATGAAAAAAATGTTTAAAATTAGTCACACACTAGCTCAAAATTGAGACTAACAGAGAGTTTTATATTTAGGTGTAGACTCACATATCACAATTCTCTTATCAAATGTGGAACAGCAATCAAATCCAGCAGCCTGGAAAATGGGTGTACATGTACTTTACATTGGCATATATAGTATCAGAGTTCAAGTACAAGTGTGTGTGTATCTTGAAGGATACTGGAAGTAGGAAATCATATAACAACTCCATTTTTTGTTTAAATGAGAACTTTCTAAGCCTAATACAAAGTTATTTACAATAAAAAGAAATATCACCGAAAAAGATACATATAATTAATGTTTCAATAATTACCCTATCCTCTTGAGTTCAAGTCTTATATAATAAATAACTAGGAAAGTAACTAATATTCCTGCAGAGATGAAAGAGGACACAGCCCATGAAAAAGAACCAAAGTAGATGAGTTTATAAAGGGGTGGGGGACAAATAACGAAAGTTTCACTTCATCCTTTCCAATTCGAATCCCCTTGATCCCCTTATGTTGTCTTATTGCTATTGCTAGAACTTCAAGCACTATATTGAAGAGGTATGGAGAGAGTGGACAGCCTTGTCGTGTTCCTGATTTTAGTGGAAAGGCTTTGAGTTTCTCTCCATTCAATTTGATGTTAGCTGTCGGCTTGCTGTATATTGCTTTTATTATATTTAGGTATGATCCTTGTATCCCCAGTCTCTCCAACACCTTTATCATAAAAGGGTGTTGAATTTTGTCAAACGCTTTTTCAGCATCCAATGAAATGATCATATGATTTTTTTCTTTCCGTTTATTTATATGATGGATTACATTGATAGATTTGCGTATGTTGAACCATCCCTGCATCTCTGGGATGAAGCCTACTTGATCATAATGGATGATTTTTCTAATGTGTTCTTGGATTCGGTTTGCCAGTATTTTATTGAGAATTTTCGCATCGATGTTCATGAGTGAGATTGGCCTGTAATTCTCTTTCTTGGTTGTGTCTTTGTGTGGTTTTGGTATTAGGGTGACTGTAGCTTCATAAAAGGAGTTTGGCAGTGACTTTTCTTTTTCTATATTGTGGAATACATTAAGGAGTATAGGTATTAGCTCTTCCTGGAAGTTCTGGTAGAATTCTGCATTGAAACCATCTGGTCCTGGGCTTTTTTTGGTAGGGAGATTTTTGATAACAGCTTCTAGTTCTTCACGACTAACAGGTCTATTTAGATTGTTCACCTGGTCTTGGTTCAACTTTGGTATATGGTACTTATCTAAAAAAATGTCCATTTCTTTTACATTTTCCAACTTTGTGGCATATAAACTTTCGTAGTAAGATCTAATAATTCTCTGTATTTCCTCTGTGTCTGTGGTTATGTCCCCCTTTTCATTTCTGAGCCTGTTAATTTGCAAGTTCTCTCTCTGCCGTTTGATTAGTTTGGATAGGGGTTTGTCAATCTTGTTAATTTTCTTCAAGAACCAGCTTTTTGCTTCATTGATTCTTTGAATTGTTTTCTGTGTTTCTATTTTGTTGATTTCAGCCCTCAATTTGATTATTTCCATTCTTCTACTCCTCCTGGGTAAATCAGCTTCTATTTTTTCTAGAGCTTTCAAGTGTGTTGTTAAGTCTCCAATGTGTGCTTTCTCTGTTTTCTTTAGGTGGGCACTTAGTGCTATGAACTTTCCTCTTAGCACTGCTTTCATTGTGTCCCATAGGTTTGAATACGTTGTGTCTTTGTTTTCATTATATTCAAGGAAGACTTTAATTTCTTTCTTTATTTCTTCCTTGACCCAGGGGTGATTTAGTAGTTGACTGTTCAACTTCCATGAGTTTGTTGGCTTCATGGGGGTACCATTGTTGTTGAATTCTAATTTTAATCCATGGTGATCTGACAAGACACAGGTGGTCACTAATATTTTTTTGTATCTGTGGAAGTTTGCTTTGTTACCAAGTATGTGGTCAATTTTCGAGAAGGTTCCATGAGCTGCAGAGAAGAAGGTATACTCTTTCCTATTTGGGTGGAGTGTTCTATAGATGTCTCCTACAGCTGATAAACACCTTTAGTAACGTGGCAGGATACAAGATCAACTCCATAAAATCAGTGGCACTCCTATACACAAAGGAAAAAGAAACGGAGAGGGAAATCAGAGAAACATCACCTTTCACGATAGCCACAAACACCATAAAATATCTTGGGGTTACTCTAACCAAGGATGTGAAAGACCTATTTGACAAGAACTTTAAGCCTTTGAAAAGAGAAATTGAGGAGGATACCAGAAAATGGAAAGACCTCCCCTGCTCTTGGATTGGGAGAATCAACATAGTAAAAATGGCAATTCTACCAAAAGCAATCTACAGATTCAATGCAATCCCCATCAAAATCCCATCAAACTTCTTCACAGACCTTGAGAGAACAATAATTAAGTTTATATGGAAAAACAAAAAACCCAGGATAGCCAAAACAATCTTATACAATAAAGGAACTTCTGGAGGCATTACTATCCCTGACTTCAAACTCTATTACAGAGTTACAGTATTGAAAACAGCTTGGTATTGGCATACGAACAGAGAAGTCGACCTATGGAATCGAATAGAAGACCCAGATACTAACCCTCAAACCTACGAACACCTAATTTTTGACAAGGGAGCTAAAGGTATACAATGGAAGAAGGAAAGCGTCTTTAACAAATGGTGCTGGCATAACTGGATGTCAACATGTAGAAGAATGAAAATAGATCCATATCTATCACCATGCACAAAACTCAAGTACAAATGGATTAAAGACATCAACATCAATCTGTCCACTTTGAACCTGATAGAAGAGAAATTGGGAAGTAGTCTACAAGATATAGGCACAGGAGGCCACTTCCTAAGTAGGACCCCAGCAGCACAGACAATAAGAGAAACAATGAATAAATGGGACCTGCTGAAACTGAGAAGCTTCTGTAAAGCAAAGGACACTGTCAGTAAGACAAAAAGGCTGCCTTCTGACTGGGAGAAGATCTTCACCAACCCCTCATCAGACAAAGGTCTGATCTCCAGAATATACAAAGAACTCAAGAAACTAGACACTAAAACTCTAATTTACCCAATTAAAAAATGGGGTACTGATCTGAACAGAGAATTCACAACAGATGAACTTCGAATGGCCAGAAGACACTTAAGGTCATGCTCAACCTCCTTAGCGATCAGGGAAATGCAAATCAAAACCACTTTGAGATACCATCTTACACCTGTCAGAATAGCTAAAGTTAAAAACACCAATGATAACCTATGCTGGAGGGGATGTGGAATGAGGGGAACACTCATCCATTGTTGGTGGGAATGCAAACTTGTGCAGCCACTTTGGAAATCAGTGTGGAGGTTTCTCAGAAAACTGGGAGTCAACCTCCCTCAGGACCCAGCAATTCCTCTCTTGGGAATATACCCTAGAGATGCCCAAACATACTACAAAAGCGTTTGTTCAACTATGTTCATAGCAGCACTATTTGAGAAGCTAAATAAGAAGATGAACCTGATGAAGATTATTTAGCTATCCGCCAGGAGGTAGGAAATAGACAAGAGTCCCAGGTAACCTCGGGTGCATGGGGGGGTGGGAGGGTTGTCAGAAAGGGAGAAGGTTAGAGAAAAGGGAGTAGGGGAGGATTGGGGAAAGATCAGGGTACTGGGATGGGGGGAGGGAGGAAGGATGGATATGGGATCAGGCAAGTATATATATACCTCAACTAAGGGAATCATTTTAGGGTCTACAAGAGACTTGATTATAAAGGGGATCCCCGGTCCAAGGAGAGATCCCCAGATGGTTCTCTGGACAGAGGAGAGGGTGCCTGAACCGGCCTTGGCCCACAACCATACTGATGAATATTTTGCATGTCACCATAGAACCCTCATCTGGCGATGGATGGAGATGGAGGCGGAGAACCACGTTGGAACACTGGACCTAGCTCCCTAGGTCCAAATAAGAGGCAGAAGGAAAGAGAACGTGAGCAAAGAAGGCAAGGGCAGAGGAAACCTTCATCTGACGTTGGATGGCGATACAGATGGAGACCCATATTGGAACACCGAACTGAGCACTCCACGGTCCAAATGAGGAACAGAAAGACGAAGAAAATAAAAAAAGTAATCAGGACTGCGAGGGATGCGAGCACCCACTGATACAAGGGAACTGATATAATGAGAGTTCACCAAGGCCTGTTGGACTGGGACTGAACGAGGTTGTGATCCAACCAGATTCTCTGAATGTGGCTGGCCCGGAGCCTTTTTGAAAAGCCATTGACAATGACACTGGGACTTGTTTCCTCTGCATATACTGGATTTTGGCGCTCCAGTCTGTTTGGACTCTCACCTTTCCTGGACCTGGAGGGAGGGGGGAGGAACTTGAACTTCCCACAGGGCAGGAAACCCTGACTGCTCTAGGGGATGGAGAGGGAGGAGGAGAGGGAGTGGGGGGGAGTGGGAGGGTGTTGGGAGGAGGGGCTGAAATGGAAACTTTTATAATTTAATAAAAAAAAGAAACTAAACACTAAAACTTTATTCAACCCAATTAAAAATGGGATACTGAACTGAACAGAGAATTCTCAACAAAAGAAATTAAAATGTCCAAAAGACACCTAAGGGTATGTTCTACCTCTTTAGTGATCAGGGAAATACAAATCTAAACAACTTTGAGATACCATCTTACACCTGTCAGAATAGCCAGAATCAATAAAACCGATGATAACTTATGTTGGAGAGGATTTGGAGTGAGAGGAATGCTCATTCATTGTTGGTGGGGGTGCAAAAATGTGAAGCCACTTTGGAAATCAATGTGCCAGTTTCTAAAGAAGTTGGGAGTCACCCAACTTCAGGAACCAGTAATTCCACTCTTTGGTATGTACCCAAGAGATGTCCTGTCATACTACAAAAGAATTTGTTCAACTATGATCATAGCAGCACTACCTGTAATAGCCATAGACTGGAAACAGCCTAGGTGTCCCTCAAGAGAAGAATGGTTAATGAAAGTGTGAATCACATACACATTGGAGTTTTACCCAGTGGTAAAAAGCAATGATATCTTGAATTTTGCATGCAAACGGATGGAAATATAAAACGCTTTAATAAGTGAGATAACACAGACCCAGAAAGAGAAATATGGTATATACTAACTCATAAGTTGCCTCTAGCCATAAATAAAGCACATTGAGCTTATAACTCGTGATCTTTGAGAAGGTAAATAAGAAGGTGAACTCAAAGAAAATCATATAGTTATCCTTCTGGATATTGGAAGTAGAGAAGATTGACAGGCAAAATTTGGTGCATGGAGATCTGGGGGGAATATAAAGGGAGATTGCTAGAGAGAAGGTAGAATGGGAAATTCAAGAGAACTTGTTGGAATGGGATGCGTGGGATGGAGGAAAGGTGGAAATGGGAGCAGCAAAATCAATATCTTAATTAAGGGAGTCATTTTAGAGTTTGCAAGAGACTTATCCTTAGAGGAGTTTCCAGGTCCATGGAGAGGTCCCCAGATTTTTCCCTGGGCAGCAGATGAGAGGGTGCCTGATGGCCTTGTTCCATAGCTACACCAATAAATATCTCGCATACCACCATAGAAACTTCATCTGGCCATGGCTGGGGATAGAGACAGAGACCCACACTGGAGCAATGGATTTTGCTCCCAAGGTCCCAATGTGTAACAGAAGGAGGGAGAACATGAGCAAGAAAGTCAGGCGTATGAGACATGCATCCACACAATGAGAAGGTGGAACTGATCTGATGGGGGCTCACCAAGGCCTGCAGTACTGGGAGTGATGGAGCATATGATCAAACTGTACACTCGAGATTTGGATGGCAATGAAGGCTGACTAAGAATTCAAGGACAATGGCACTGGGTTTTGATTTGACTGCATGGACAGACTTTGTATGAGCCTGGTTTGGTTGGATGCTCATCTTAATGCAAATGGATGGAGGGGGAAGCATGTACTAAACATATTTGGAAAAAATGTCAAAAAGTGGGTACTTTTCAGATAAATACCATACACCAAAATCGAATCAAGACCACATAAACAATTTAAATAGACCTAATATTCATGAGGAAATAGTAGCTGTCACCAAACACCTTCATATGACAAAAACCAATGACCAGATGGTTTAGTGCAGAATTCTACAAAGAATAGCTAATAAGTAAACTCCTCAATGTCTTGCACATAATAAAAATAGAAGAGTTGCTTACAAACATTTTTATGAAGCTACAGTTTCACTTATACTAAAATCACATAAAAGCACAAGCTGGAAAAGGAATCACATACCAATCTCAATCATGAACATCAATGCATAAATTCTAAATAAAATATTTGCAATCCAAATCCAAGAACACATCAAAAAAATCCATTTTGAATGATCAGGTAACTTCGTCCCTGAGATTCAGGACTGGTACAACATATAAAAATTTATCAATGTAATCCATCATATAAATAAACTGAATATATCCTTATTTTTCACCTTTCTCCAAACTCAAGACTAAATCAATTAAAGACCTCAATATAAATTCAATCACACCGTATCTGATAGAAGAGAAAGAAGAAATTAGCCTGCAATACATGGGCACCGGAGTCCACTTCCTACGTTGAACCCCAGTACCACAGCCAATAAGAGCAACAATGAATTAAAGGGACCTCCTGAAACTGAGAAGCTTCTATAAAGCAATGGACACAATCATTAAGACAAAAAGGTAACCTTCTGAATGGAAGAAAATCTTCAGTAACCCAGATATCAGACAAAGATCTATTCTCCAATATATATAAAGAAAGCAAGAATTTAGACATGAAAATTCTAAATAACCCAATTTAAAAATGGGGATACTCAACTGAACAAAGAATTCTCAATAAAAGAAATTTAAATGGCCAAAACATTCTTAAGGGCATGATCAACTTCCTTCGCTATCAGTAAATATAAACCAAAACAACTTTGAGATACCATCTTACACCTGTCAGAATAGCTAAATTTAAAACACCAGTGATAGCCTTTTCTGGAGAGTATGTGGAATAAGGGAAACATTCATTTCTTGCTGGTGGGTTTCCAAAGTAATGCAACTACTTTGGAAAACAGAGTCTGAGTATCTCAGAAAAATGGGAGTCAAACTACCTAAGGATCCAGCAATCAGTCTTGGGAATATACCCAAGAGATGCCCAATCATCCTAAAAAAGCATTTGTTCAACTATGTTCATAACAGAATTATTTGCAATAGCAAGAACCTGGAAACAACCCATTAATGGAAGAATGAATAAAGAAATTGTGACACTTCTAGAAATTAGAGTACTAATCAGCGGGAAAAAAATAATATCTTGAATTTTGCTTGAAAAAGGATGGAAATAGAAACACTTTCCAAAGTCAGATAATCCAGACCCAAAAATCTGAATATGGTATGTACTCATGCCTTGGTGAATTCTAGCCATAAACATAGAACATTTAGCATATACTTCCTGATCCCAGAGAATCTAAGTCATTAGGTGAACAGAAACTAAAATATACCTAGGTCCTCTTAAAAATTGGAAGCAGGCAAGAACACCAGGCAAAAGTTGGAAGTATGGGGATGGGAGTGGGGTTAGGCAATGGAAGTGTGGTTAGAGGAAGGGAAGGGGAATAGTGAATGGTGAAATGGAGGGTTGGAAGATCTTGGGGGAGTGTGTTGGTTGAAACATAGGAAGGGCAGATAAGGGAGTAGGGAGTTCAGGGAGCCATTTTGGGGTTTGAAAAATCCTTTGCTCTAGAGGGATTTCCAGTTGTCCACAGGAATAATGTCAGCTAGGACTCTAGGTATAGGAGAAGAGGGTCAACTGAACTAGGCTTGTCTCAGATTCAGACTGATAACTATCTTCATCTATCGAAACTTCCTTCAGCAACAGATGGGGATAAAGAAAGAGACCCCCATGGTAGCACTGGACTGAGCTTTCAATGTACAGTGGAAGAGCTAATGGAGGGAGAATACGACAAAGGAAAACAGGACCAGGAGTGGTTGGTCCACATACTGAGATGGTGAATTTGAACTAATGGGAGTTTAACAAATCCAGATGGACTGTCCCCCACCGCTTTATTTATTTTTTTTTGTAATTTTATTAAATTATAAAAAGTTTCCATTTACGCCCCTCCTCCCAACGCCCTCCCACTCCCCCCTCCCTCTCCTCCTCCCTCTTTGTCCCCTAGAGAAGTCAGGGTCTCCTGCCCTGTGGGAAGTCCAAGTTCCTCCCCCCTCACTCCAGGTCCAGGAAGGTGAGCATCCAAACAGACTGGATCCCAAAAATCCAGTATATGCAGAGGAAACCAGTCCCAGTGTCATTGTCAATGGCTTCTCGGAAAGACTGCAGGCCAGCCACATTCAGAAAATCCGGCCACATTCAGAGAATCTGGTTGGATCACATGCTCGTTCAGTCACGGTCCATCTGGCCTTGGTAAACTCTCATTAGATCCGACCCCTTGTATCAGTGGGTGATAGTATCCCTCGCAGTCCTTCGTCATTTTCTTCCTCCTTTTGCTCCTCGTTTGGATCTTGGGGGGCTCAGTTCGGTGCTCCAACGCGGGCCTCCATCTGTATCGTCATCCAACGCCAGATGAGGGATCTATGGTGATAAGCAAAATATTCATCAGTATGGTCACGGGCCAAGGCCGGTTCAGGCACCCCCTCCTCTGTCCAGAGAACAATCTGGGGATCTCTCCTTGGACCTGGGATACCATATATAATCAAGTTTCCTGTAAACTCTAATATGACTCCCTTAGTTGAAATATATTCTTCCCTGATCCCACATTCATCCTTCCTCCCTTCCCCTCATCCCGGTCAACCGAGCTTTCTCCATTCCTCCCCTACTCCCTTCTCTCTAACCCTCTCCCCTTCCATCAATCCTCCCACCCCCCCCCCATGCACCCAAGGTTACCTGGGACTCTTGACTATTTCCTACCTCCTGGCGGATAGGTAAATAATCTTCATCAGGTTCGTCTTCTTATTTAGCTTCTCTAGGATCACGAATAATAGGCTCAAAGACCTTTAATTATGGTTAGAATTCACTTATGAGTGAATACATACCCTGTTCCTCTTTTTGGGTCTGGCTTACCTCACTCAGTAAAGCGTTTTCTATTTCCATCCATTTGCATGCAAAATTCAAGATGTCATTGTTTTTTACCGCTGAGTAAAACTCTAATGTGTATATGTTCCACACCTTTTTTAACCATTCTTCTATTGAGGGGCACCTAGGCTGTTTCCAGGTTCTGGCTATTACAAATAGTGCTGCTATGAACATAGTAGAACAAATGCTTTTGTAGTATGTTAGGGAATCTCTAGGGTATATTCCCAAGAGTGGAATTGCTGGGTCCTGAGGGACGTTGACTCCCAGTTTCCTGAGAAACCGCCACTGTGATTTCCACAGTGGCTGCACAAGTTTGCATTCCCACCAACAATGGATGAGTGTTCCCCTCATTCCACATCCTCTCCAGCATAGGCTATCATTGGTGTTTTTAACTTTAGCTATTCTGACAGGTGTAAGATGGTATCTCAAAGTGGTTTTGATTTGCATTTCCCTGATTGCTAAGGATGTTGAGCATGACCTTAAGTGCTTTTTAGCCCTTCGAAGTTCATCTGTTGTGAATTCTCTGTTAAGTTCAGTACCCCATTTTTTAATTGGGTTAATTAGAGTTTTAGTGTCTAGTTTCTTGAGTTCTTTGTATATTTTGGAGATCAGACCTTTATCTGTTGCAGGGTTTGTGAAGATCTTTTCCCAGTCAGAAGGTAGTCTTTTTGTCTTACTGACAGTGTCCTTTGCTTTACAGAAGCTTTTCAGTTTCAGTAGGTCCCATTTATTTATTGTTTCTCTTATTGTCTGCGCTCCTGGGGTTCTGCTTAGGAAGTGGTTTCCTGTGCCTATATCTTTTAGACTACTTCCCTCTTTCTCTTCTATCAGGTTCAAAGTGGTCAGATTAATGTTGATGTCTTTTATCCATTTGGACCTGAGTTTTGTGCATGGTGATAGATATGGATCTATTTTCATTCTTCTACAGGTTGACATCCAGTTATGCCAGCACCATTTGTTAAAGATGCTATCTTTCTTCCATTGTATACCTTTAGCTCCCTTGTCAAAAATCAGGTTTTCATAAGTTTGTGGGTTAATACCCGGGTCTTCTATTCGATTCCATAGGTCGACTTCTCTGTTGTTATGCCAATACCAAGCTGTTTTCAATACTGTTGCTCTGTAATACAGTTTGAAGTCAGGGATGGTAATGCCTCCAGAGGTTCCTTTATTGTATAAGATTGTTTTGGCTATCCTGGGTTTTTTGTTTTGCCATATAAACTTGATTATTGTTCTCTCATGGTCTGTAAAGAAGTTTGATGGGATTTTGATGGGAATTGCATTGAATCTATAGATTGCTATTGGTAGAATTGCCATTTTTACTATGTTGATTCTCCCTATCCAAGAAGAGGGAAGATCTTTCCATTTTCTGGTATCCTCCTCAATGTCTTTCTTCAAAGACTTATAGTTCTTGTCAAATAGGTCTGTCACCTCATTGGTTAGAGTTATACCGAGATATTTTATGCTACTTGTGGCTATCGTGAAAAGTGAAATTTTTCTGGTTTCCATTCCTGCTTATTTATCCTTTGTGAATCGGAGGGCACCTGATTTTTTTTTGAGTTGATCTATTACCCTGCCACATTACTAATTATCTGATTGAATTTCCACCCAATTTCTCAGTCACCATGAGAGAACAAAGTTGAAAATTCACATTCTTCCCAACAAAGTCTCATCTTATGTTTTTTTTTCCTCATATTTTCTCTCACTTCTCTGATGGTATCAAGTCTAAATGAGTTCACTGGTGTTTTATATTTAGAGGTTAAATAATTTTACCTTAAGATTTATGAAATGTGTCAGAGCCAATATTGAACTTCTTAAGGAAAGAAAGAATTACAAGTTAACCTCTTGAATTGTCTACTGAAACCATTCTTATTATTTTCTCATCTTTGAAGGGATTGTGTTTACTGATAGTTACATTTTTCAGATAAAAACTTTTAATTTCATTTATTGACTGTTGAAAATATTTCTGTGATATTAGTGTCTTTGTCTAGATATCCCTTCCTATACTTTTAATATTGGATTGTTTCATAGCAGGTAGTGCTGCTATGATCATAGTTGAACAAATTCTTTTGTAGTATGACAGGACATCTCTTGGGTACATACCAAAGAGTGGAATTACTGGTTCCTGAGGTTGGGTGACTCCCAACCTCTTTAGAAACTGGCACATTGATTTCCAAAGTGGCTTCACATTTTTGCACCCCCACCAACAATGAATGAGCATTCCTCTCACTCCAAATCCTCTCCAACATAAGTTATCATCGGTTTTATTGATTCTAGCTATTCCAACAGGTGTAAGATGGTATCTCAAAGTTGTTTAGATTTGTATTTCCCTGATCACTAAAGAGGTAGAACATACCCTTAGGTGTCTTTTGGACATTTTAATTTCTTTTGTTGAGAATTCTCTGTTCAGTTCAGTATCCCATTTTTAATTGGGTTGAATAATGTTTTAGTGTCTAGTTTCTTGAGTTCTTTGTGTATTTTGGAGATCAGACCTTTGTATGATGAGGCATTGTTGAAGATATTCTCCCAGTCAGTAGGTTGAATTTTTGTCTTAATAAGAGTGTCCTTTGATGTATAGAAGATACTCAGGTTCAGGAGGTCCATTTATTCACTCTTGCTCTTTTTTCTGTGCTACTGGAGTTTTCCCTAGGTAGTGATCTCTTGTGATCATGTCTTGAAGACTACTTCCTACTTTCTCTTCTATCATGTTCAATGTGGTAAGATTAATATTGAGGTCTTTAATCCATTTTGACTTGAGTTTTGTGCATGGTGATAGACATGGTTCTATTTTCATTCTTCTACAGGTTGACATCAATTATGCCAAAACCATTAATTAAAGATGCTTTCTTTCTTCCATTTTACAGTTTTAGCTCCTTTGACAAAAATCAGTTGTTCATAGGTTTGAGGATTAATATCTGGGTCTTCGATTTTATCCCATTGGTCGACATCTCTGGGTTTTTTTTTTGCCAATACCATGCAATTTTTATTACTGTATTTCTTTATTAGATTTTGAAGTCAGGCATGGTAATGTCTCCGGAATAGTTTTATTGTATAAGATTGTTTAGACTATCCTGTGTCTTTTCTTTGCCATTTAAACTTCATTACTTTTCTCTCTATGTCTGAGAAATTTTGTTGGGATTTTGATGAGCATTGTCTGACTTACAATATTTTGGCACAGAGGTGGGCTATTGATCCTTCCCTGTGGGAGAATGTTCCACTGGTATTCTCTGTTGGCTGAGAATCATAAGATGCAACTGTGAAAGAAAAATTTTCTGTGTCCTCTTAGAAAGGTATAGTGAAGAAATAGTTTAAATCAATAGTCCATTCTTTTGGTAATAGGGAAGGCAGAGGAATTCCAGACTATAGAGAGCCTATAGTTGAATCACCTTGAGAGCTCTTAAATCTGCCAGCCTTCTCCATTTACCAGATTTCTTTCTAACAACAAACAGGATAATTTAAAGAGCTTGTTCATTATTCAATATGGCAAACATCTATTTGCTTTTGTACCAGCTCTCCTAAAGGCTGAAATTTGTCTTGTTAAAGCCATTGTTTAATCCATATAGGTTTCTCAGTTAACCATTTTAAAGGCAAGACTGTTAGTAATTCTTATGGTTTGCCCACTGTTTTGTCTTGTTTTACATCCTGAATGGCTAGTGACTTTTTAATACCTCATTATTTTCTTTCCCGAAATATGAGTTTTAGGGAGTACAGGATGTTAACTTGAGTATACTATTGCAACAATAAATCATGACCCATTCAATTCACTGTGATATTAGATACATATGACAGCAGACTTTGTTTCTGTTCTTCTGGCTCCATAATTTCAACCCAAATTTGTGCTTTGTTTCACTTGAAACAAGGTTCCAATTTCTAGGAAATTAGTATCATTAAGAGGCCAATCTGCATGCCAATAAACTAGAGTTATGATTCTAACGTCGACATCTGTATCTAATAAGCCATCAATTACAATGTCATTTATATTCTTTGGTCATTTTCCAAGTATGACAAAATATAGCTACATATTTCCGATTGGAATTTTTGATTCATCCCCCATGTTTATTATCATCCTCTCTGGATTGTTTAATTTTCCTGGTGATCCATGTTCTCTACATGACTGGGATTGACTGAAATTTTTTTGACATTGGAGCCTGTGAGAGACCCCCAATGAGTATCAAAGTGTATCATAATTTCTTGTCTGTCTTTTATCGACCGTCATTTATTGGTCCAATGTCATCATTTACCCCTCATATATTTACCAGAAGACTGAATCCTCCTAATATTACCGTACCTAGAGGAGTCATTTTTCCTACTAATAACTTATCTAAAGTTGCTTCTTAGATGTCCTTTTCTACAACAGTTAAAACATTTGACATTGTGGTGTCTCCTCATACCACTGAAAATCGCTTTTCCTAGCCTAGTCTTAGTGCTTCAGTCAAATGTTTCAACATTACTTGTATGCAAAATTCATTCACCTATGGTGTGCAGATGTGACCAGTAAACACCCAAAAATAATCTTATATTCTAACATGACATTTTCAAAAGCCAAATTTCTATTTTGATATATCAAGCCTCAGGGTCTGTCACTCCTACTTTTATAGCTTTACTTAATGTTTTTAAGAAGTCAGTAAAGTGTTCTCTCTGACCCTGTTTAACCCTAATTTATGACCCAATTCTCTTTCTTGGCTTCTGAATCCCTACCCCAGCATTTATTGCTGCTGTGCTATATAGGAACAACTTGAGTTTGCTCTAGCCATCCTGTTTCTGAGGTTTGGAGTAATGACTCTCTCCGAGAATTTAATCTTGGAAGTGTGAAATCTATTTTCTTTCCTTCTTGTTCTAAAACTTTTATCTCTCTTCTCCTTTACCATTTCCAATGGACTACTGATACTTATGGAAACTATTCTCTTGGGAATCCTTAGTGCTTGAAGCCCAAACTATCACCATTTTCCTGACAGAAGGTAGATAAATCCCATAAGAAATACATGCTTGAGGTGGTAGAACCCTTATGAATGTTGATTTGGTGATTATTTGGAAAATTATGCAACAACCTTCCTCATAACCTAGTAACACTACTTTTGAGTATATATTCAAAGGAGGAGGATGCTCAATCATGCCACAAGGGCATGTGCTCCACTATATTTATAGCAGCAGTTTTGTCATATCCTGAACCTGGACACAACGTAAATGCCCTACAATAGAAGAAAAGATAATGAAAATGTGGTACATTTACACAATGGAATACTACACTGCAGAAAACCAAAATGACATCTTGAAATTTGTAGGAAAATGTATGGAGATACATGGAATGTATCTCTCTACCATTTATAATTTTCTCATTAAGTTTTATTACATAAAATAGTATATGTTAAATATGCATTTTCATTCACATATTATATTTTAGTTTATATTGCAAATATTAAACCATATATTCTATAGAGGTGTGTTTTAAGAGGTCTCCTTAATTAAAGAGTATAATCTTAATTTCGAGTTCCTACTATCTGTGGACTTCTCCTTTCCTAATTTCATGCCACCTATCAGTTTCCCCTCATTAATCATATACTATTTCCTCTCACTCACTGTCAGGTATAAACAAGTATTGAAATTATGTGCCTTTCTTTCTTTCTTTTTTTTAAAGTAATTTTATTAAATTATAAAAGTTTCCATTTACGCCCCTCTTCCCAACACCCTCCCACTTCCCCCCCCTCCCTCTTCTCCTTCCTCTTTGTTCCTAAGGGCAGTCAGGGTTTCAAGCCCTGTGGGAAGTTCAAGTTCGTCCCCCCTCCCTCCAGGTCCAGGAAGGTGAGTATCCAAACAGACTGGATCCCAAAAATCCAGTATATGCAGAGGAAACTAGTCCCAGTGTCATTGTCAATGGCTTCTCAGAAAGGCTCCGGGCCAGCCACATTCAGAGAATCTGGTTGGATCACGTGCTCGTTCAGTTGCAGTCCAACTGCCTTTGGTAAACTCTCATTAGATCCGACCCCTTGTATCAGTGGGTGATAGTATCCCTCGCAGTCCTTCGTCATTTTCTTCGTCCTTCTGCTCCTCATTTGGACCTTGGGAGGCTCAGTCCGGTGCTCCAATGTGGGTCTCCGTCTGTATCGCCATCCATCGCCAGATGAAGGATCTATGGTGATAAGCAAAATATTCATCAGTATGGTTATGGGCCAAGGCCCATTAGAAGCTGTTATCAGAAATCTCCCTGCCAAAAAATGCCCAGGACTAGATGGTTTCAATGCAGAATTCTACCAGAACTTCCAGGAAGAGCTAATTCCTATACTCCTTAATGTATTCCATAATATAGAAACAGAAGAGTCATTGCCAAACTCCTTTTATGAAGCTACAGTTACCTTAATACCAAAATCACGTAAAGACACAACCAAGAAAGAGAATTACGGCCAATCTCACTCATGAACATCGACGCGAAAATTCTCAATAAAATCCTGGCAAACCGAATCCAGGAACACATTAGAAAAATTATTCATTATGATCAAGTCGGCTTCATTCCAGAGATGCAGGGCTGGTTCAACGTACACAAATCTATCAATGTAATCCATCATATAAATAAACTGAAAGAAAAAAAAAACATATGATCATTTCATTGGATGCTGAAAAAGCATTTGACAAAATTCAACACCCATTTATGTGCCTTGCTTTCTTTCCTTTTAAATTTGCTTTTTTTAAAATTCATGCCTGCTTCCTTTACTTGTTCCTTTTATCACTTGTAAATGTCTCTCCTTAAGTGTGCTGAATGTTGAGTACATGAAGGAAATATGTGTCACACAATATATCTTCATGCAAAGGTGATGGTCATTATCAATACCATCTTATGAGAAGTGTGTGATTGGAATTACACATTTAACTTCTGAGTTTTCAAGCAGATGTAAGACTTCAAGTTTCCAAATATGATATCTGTCAGGGTGAGAAAAAGAAGAATGAGCCTTCCATGCTGGGATGGAGTATTGTTTCAATCCATGGAAGAGGAAGCAGATTGTGCGTCCAGGTTTCAATGACTGTGACAAAATTAACAATGTTATAATCTGAAGTACCTGATTGATTTTAATTTGTGAAATTTTATCTCTATTTGCTCAATATTCACCAGAAAATATTAAGGTATATTATTTAGAAAGTCTTATATTTACAATTTTCCATAACCAGAGAACATTCTTTATAAAGGAAGTGCATGATCACAGGTAGAATATTTTCAAGCATATATCCTACTTACAATCTATCATAGTTGTTTGGCTTCACATAGTCTACAATATGGTAAGACATAATGTATTTTGTGTTGTCCTCTAGAGAGGATTCTGTCCCACCTGGTCTGCCAGACATTCATTCACAAATAAAATACAAAAAGATCTACAGTAATTATATACTGATTGGCCCAGTATCTCAGGCTCTTCTTACTAACTAATTCTTATAACCTATATTAGCCCATGATTCTTGTCTGTGAAAAGAATGTGGCTTGATGAGTTTTTCAGGGAGGTAGTCACTTCTTGCTTCATCTGTGGCAGGGTCATGACTTGAGATGTTTTGTTTCTTCTTCTGATAATCCTCTTGTTCTTGTATAGTTAACCCAACCATACCTTATGCGTGGTTTATCCACCTATACTTCCTGCCTGTCTACTAGCTAATGAGCCTCCTATTTAACTACAATTGACAGGGTACAGACCATTGTTCCACAGTACCATGGGATTCTTCAAAGCATGACTTACTAAGTTGAGATAAGGAACAATATCCTATCACATACATAAAGGCATTAAAAGGTATTCCAGCATGGGGTAAAAGTTGCAAAGAGTCATTCTATGTACCATATTAGTTCCTTTTCTTACTGCTTGTGGTAAAAAGACCAAATAATTATATACAACTCTCAACATACATGCAAAGGTCCTAGGTTAATTTGTAGTCAATAATCTCTTCTTTTGAGATAGCAGAAGAGATATTGCTCCAAAATATATAGAACAGTTTTTCTTACAGTGAATTCCATAAGCCGAACCTGTTGAGACCTCACTGCTATTGTTCGGGAATAAAGAAAACTTGACTGACAAAATGGAGGTTTTAGAGTCAGTTTGATTAAGAGGGAGGATAACATGTCTTCAGGTACAGACGTCTTTTTCATTGGATGTCACAAAAGTTTCAAAAGTATTCAGGTTGCATCTACAGGCTCATGAGTTACAGAAGATATAAAATGTATTTCTTAAGGGAAAATGTAAGTTGCAAAAAAATGTAGGAAAAACAGACACCTCTAGTACATGCGATAAAAAATTTATGTGACCATGTGTGTTTTGAGCACAGCCATTAATTGTGTTCTACATTTGTGCGTGTGTGGGTGTTTGTGTGTTTCTGTTAGGTGAATGTTTAGATATTCTGTCATTAACTTGTGACTTTGTGTTCTGTACTGAAACTGGTATTCATACACCTGTTTTCTCCATTTATTTTCTCCATTCCATTGGTATAAAGTTCAGCTAAAGAAATATATACGAAAGGTATTTTTCTTCATTTGAACAAGAAGGGGATGAATAAGTGACAGGTAGAAGAGACATAATGCTGTCTCCATCCTTTTAATATAAAAACTTCAGTATATGGAATATATCTAAGTTTTTGTCTATCTCCTGGATTACCATGGTGATGACTTTACTTATATGTATGCTGGACCACACATCTTTTTTGGTAGTTGTGGAATAGGAGAAGTAGAGAAAGCTAGAAGTCTGATGGAGATTTGTGTCTTTTGGATACAGTTAGAGGATATATTGAGAAGTCATAAGTGGGTATAGTTGATTTTAAATATGTGAGTAGATTATATTGTGACACTCTGCTTAATGTTATTGCCTGGAAACAATGGACGAATTTTCTCTGCCCATTATGGGACCAAGAAGCTGCTAGAACTCTGAGATGTAGTGCTCTTTATGTATTTTATTCTTACGAGGCTTGTGATCAATTATGACCATTAATATTAGCTTCCATTTTAAGTGAGTCTCCCAATCAACCCAAGATCAAACCTTGAACATTGGTCATGCAACTGAAAAAATTAACTAAAGGAAGAGTACAAAATTTCACTGATTATAGTCTGTGAAGGAGCTGTTCAACATTTTTCTTTGTTGTATAAGTTCTCCTCCATAAGAAGTAAAGTTCTTGAAACAGGTGTGCATAGAATCAACACTATCCACCAAAGGATAGAGAAGATTTTTAATCTTAACTTTGCTTAACAAAGTTTAAGCCATTTCTTAGAATGGGGGGGGGGGAGGTTGTGGAATTATGTGTTTCTATCAAATTTGGTAAATGCACAACATACTCTGTCAGAAGGTATTTCAAACCTTGAATCCAGAGTGTCAGTATCTCCTTTGAAATTTTAGTTTATATATGTCAGGTTAGTGAGTATTCCTGAAAGGCTAAGGTCCTAGAGTACTCTCCATGTTATGATGCACTATTGCATAGATTGGAAAAAATATTTTGTCTCATTGTTAGCAGACTTTTTCTGAGGCTACTATAATATTTCCCTCTAAAGAGTTTTTACATATATGTTTATATTTTTCAAAAATACCTTTATATGTACACACATATACACATAAAATATTTTCTCAATTTTTGGTTTATTGACATTTGAATTGATGGAAAATGGTATTTCTCTACACTCTTTAAACTGAATGCCCTTACATAAACCCAACTGTGACAACCACTTGTGGGTAAAATTGCCTAAGTCAGTGGACTTTGTTTGGTCGGCAGGAAAAGGACAATGGTGTTTTTCAAAATTGATCCTAATGAGTGAAACTAGGTAATAGCAACTTGACTATTTTATGATATGTTATCTTGAAGCAATATTGGTTTAGTAATATAATCAGTACATTTCTTGGTTCCCTTGTCAGCATTTGAATTGAAAGGGTTCTTTATAAGGAAAAGGCAGGTTTTATTCTGTGTTTGAAGTCCCAAATATTTCAAAGTCCATGGATTCCTCTGTATACTCTATTTTCCAGTGCAGTTAGCAGAATTCTAGAATTACTTGTAACGTGAAGGGCTGGCTTGCTGGTGTATCTGTCACGCCTGAAACCCCACAACCAGTATGCCCAAAGAAAATCATACAGAGGACACAATTAGATTATTAAACTGATTGGCTCATTAGCTCAATCTTCTTATTAACTAAGTTTTTCATCTTATGGCAATCCATAATTCTTGTCTGTGGTAGTCTTGTTTCTCAGTACATTTTCCAGTGGGGCAGGTTTCATCTTAATTCACTGTGCTCTGGGCAGGAATGTTGAGGAATGGGCTTTCTTCTTCTCAGCATTCTCCTGTTCTCCTTGCAACACCTGTACTTCCTGTCTTCTTTTCTTGCCTATACGCCCTGTCTGATCAATCAGCAATTATTAAAAATATAATTGACAGATTACAGACAATTCTGTCACACCATTTCCACCTCTTTATTTTTTAACAAAGGAAAATATCCATAGTCCATTTTTTTGGGGGGGGAGAATGTAGGCATTGTTCCAAGCTATTTCCTGCTTATTGTATGCACTGATAATCTTATGGTTACCGAAAGAAAGTTTAGAGTTCTTAACTCCTGATGGGAATATCCTTTGTGTCTCGACCATCTCAGTCAGCAGTCTTGAATCAGTTCTTGATGTAGAACTCAGACATCTTGGCCATCTGTTCCTTCCACGGATTTCTCAGGTGGTCTTCCTTGATCAAATCTGATTATTCTTAGGTCAGAATGAACCCACAGCTTCTCATACCTGTGGAAACAAAAGCAAAATCTTAACAAAACTGACAGAGTTGAAAGTCTATCTTAAACACTTCTGACAGTCAGGCTGTAATGGAATGGGTTAATATTCACCAATGTGACAGTGACATAGTTAAGATCACTCCTTTGTCATAAAATTTCAGCCTTATCAACACTGTATGTAGTCATACAAATTTCATAGTATTTTGTCACTTTTGTGGTTTCTTAAGATGTTTTCTCACAGTCACACGATTGTTTCAGGTTCTGCCCTGCTGATTTTGGGTATTATTTAGGCTTTGGTTTACATTCCTTCTTTGAATTTATTGGCTTTACTTGGCCAACTTTCCTGGGCCTCTGAGCCTCCTCATGTGGGATTTCTTCCAGCTAATTCTGCTTGCTGAGATATCCTACATTCTCTCTATTGCTGGAATGGTTTTTCTGTAGCAGATACTATCCTTAAGATAATAAGAGATTTCAATATTACAATCCAGGTGTTTTCTACATTGTGATTTAAACACACACACATACATAAACACACACACACACACACACACACACACTCACAAGGTCATGTGGACACACTGATGCTGCTGAGAATGCACTTCAGTTAAATCTGTTCTGGATTGGGACACAGGATCTGGCTTCAATGGTTCTTTGGAGTTTAGAGGCTCAATGGTGTTCCTGATATACTAGCTCCCAAGCTCCCATTCTATCCATGCTGATTTTTCTCAAGGGGTAATCTGCCTATGTTTAAGGAAATTGGTGAAAGTATCAGTCATGCAGGCCATAACACTTTACTGTGTTGTCCCTTCATGTTTCAGAGAAGGAGTCTGGAGCCTGGGGCTGGGCCTTTGTGATACCCAAGTCTATGTTTCAAAGCATGTCTGAGGTCTCCCATCACTTGTCACCTGGAAAAGTTGATTGTTACAACACCATTTGGTACCTGTTCTATTCTGTTTAACAGCCCTTGACTCTATTTATCTTTCCTTTTGAATTTAAATGTAAAAAGCATGAAGAATTTGAGGCACATATTTAACACTTTGCCTGGAAATCTGAGCTCAACAGCTAGCTTTACTTGTTTACCATGTAATTACAGGGCACAGCACTGGCAATCTGAAGCAGCCAAAGAAGGATCCATGTTCCTACCAGGGATTGCTCTGGTGGTCTTCTTGATCAAATCTGATTTTTCTTAGATCAGAATGAATCCATAGCCTCTTATATCCTGTAGAAACAAAAGCAAAATCTTATCAAAACTGACAGAGTTGAATGTCTTTCTTAAATACTTCAGAGAGTCTTGCTGTAATGGAATGGGTTAATATTCACCAGTGTGAAGGTGACAAAGTTAAGATTACTCCTTTGTCATAAAACCTCATCCTTATCACCACTATATGTAGTCATGCAAATTTCATAGGGTTTTGTCCCTTTTGTGGTTTCTTCAGATGTTTGCTTCTGTATGCTTACATGATTTTTGCCAGATTCAATCAGATTTCGCAATGCACTCTCACTTCCACCTCATTGTCATCCTCTTATATTCAAGTTTCCAAATATTTAGACATCTTCTCACAGTCACCCAAATGTTTCAGGTTCTGCCCTGCTGATTTTGGGTATTATTTAGGCTTTGGTTTATATTCCTTCTTTGAATTTATTGGCTTTACTTGGCCAAATTTCCTGGGCCTCTGAGCCTACTCACTTGGGATTTCTTCCAGCTACTTCTCCTTGCTGAGATAACCTACATTCTCTGTATTGCTGGGACTGTGTTTCTGTAGCAGATACTATCCTTAAGATAATAAGAGATTTCAATATTACAATCCAGGTGTTTTCTACATTGTGATTTAAACACACACACATACATAAACACACACACACACACACACTCACAAGGTCATGTGGACACACTGATGCTGCTGAGAATGCACTTCAGTTAAATCTGTTCTGGATTGTGACACAGGCTCTGGCTTCAATGGTTCTTTGGGGTTTAGAGGCTCAATGGTGTTCCTGATATACTAGCTCCC
This sequence comes from Myodes glareolus, assembly GCF_982192425.1. Taxonomy (NCBI): domain Eukaryota; kingdom Metazoa; phylum Chordata; class Mammalia; order Rodentia; family Cricetidae; genus Myodes; species Myodes glareolus. The sequence goes on from NC_142053.1 coordinate 147,398,450, forward strand.
ATTCTATCCATGCTGATTTTTCTTAAGGGGTAATCTGTCTATGTTTAAGGAAATAGGTGAAAGTATCAGTCATGCAGGCCATAACACTTAACTGTGTTGTCCCTTCATGTTTCAGAGAAAGAGTCTGGAGCATAGGGCTGGGTTTGTGATACCCACATCTATGTTTCTAAGTATGTCTGAGGTCTCCCATCACTTGTCACCTGGAAAAGTTGATTGTTTCAACACCATTTGGTACCTGTTCTATTCTGTTTAACAGTCCTTGCCTCTATTTATCTTTCCTATTAAATTTAATTGTAAAAACCATTAAGAATTTGAGGCACACATTTAACACTTTGCCTGGAAATCTGAGCTCTACAGCTAGCTTTACTTGTTTACCATGAAAGTACAGGGCAGAGCACTGGCAATTTGAAGCAGCCAAAGAAGGATCCATGTTCTACTGCATCCTCTGTACACTCTCCAGAGCTGTTTTCTAATCTCACTCTTGTTCAGAATTATTTCTATTTCCAACGGGATGATGGGCTCTTTCCCACAATACTCCATGCAGTCAAGCTTATTGTCAACTCCTTCAACACCCACGAGTCTATGAAGAGTCTGAAAAAGGCTATGTGTTTCTACAGATTCTTGTACCCTCAATGTATGGTCTGCTTCAATGTCTCCCTTTCTGATTTCTTACAGTTACACTTCAACATGGTTAACAATATATGGGTTAATTTCTTCCTTTGTGGTGTAACAGAGTGTCCACAAACCGTATAGTTTCAAAACACCATCCATTTGTTTTTTGCAGGTCTGTGAGTTACAGTGCAACCAGGCTCAAATGGAGGAGTTATGAATAGGCTTGGACATGGAAGAGGACAGCAAGGATCTTCCCTGAAGCTGCTGTGGAAGTATTCACATCTAGACAGCCAGTTTGCTTAAGGTGATACCTGTAGTGATTAATTTCTACAGTTATAAAAATTTTCTAAAATGGCCTGTTAACACCATGAACAGTTCCAACATCCTATAGGTTCCATCCACTTTCCATTATGCAATATTCACTCCATCTTCAAGGCCAGTCATCCCTTTGTCCTCAACCCTTCAGGACTCTATAATGCTCTTCTACCACAATCTAGATGGGAGGCTCTGATTTAAGGGCCTCATCTGATGTAACTGGCCTTCCTGAATCATCTCATCATCCTAAGATAGATTGGTAGCTGCCTGTAATTGCATCTCACAGCACCAGATTTAATACCTGACTGAATTTTTAATTTTATATCTGTCACTGTCATAAAATACCCCTAGGAATAGCAACTTAGGGAAAAACGGGTTGATTTTTGTTTCACAGATTCACAAAGGATATTGTCCATCATGGTGAGGATGGCATGGCCAAAAGGGCTAAGGAAAAAAAATGACTAGTTATATTGTACACATACTCAGGAAGCAGAATAGTGAATGATGAGAAAGTAGTGTACTCTTTCAATGTCCCCCACCACAAGGGATACTCTTGTCCAAGAAAGACTCTACCTCCTGGAGGTCCCAATAACAGCTAAAACAATACCACCTACTAGGAACCTAGTGTTCAAACACATGAGACTATGGGGGACAGTCTCATTCATGTGGCGGACACTTCCATTCAAACCCCATACACCTGAATGAGCAACAGATATGGACTTTGATGTTCAAACCCAACACATTATTTCTCTGAACTTTTCAGATTTTTTGTAACATTGTTAGTCAAAATTTATAGTTAGGGAACTAGACAACAAACGGAGCCAGTCACCAGGTCAGGGCTATACATTGAAGAAACCAAGGCTTACATTCAGGTAGTCTCATTTCCAACCATATGGTCTTATCTATATAATTCCTCACTCCGTGAGTTATGATAAGAAAAGAGAAATAAATAACAAACAACTAGACAGTGGTTCAATAAAGATTGGAAATTGTTATGTTCTAATATATAATATGAAATGTCAGGCTTTGTGGAGGTAACTCTTAAATCTCACATAAAACTCCTGTATCTCAAAACTTTTCTTTGAGGCTACCAGTATCACCACTGGTATTTCAACTATTCCCTTTGATGTTATTTCCTCATGTCCAACTGATCGTAATTACCCAAGTTAGATCCACAGGGTCCTGAGTTCAGGGTACTGTCATTCACTGCTGAAAATCAAACCCAACCCATGGCTTCACATCTCAGATACAGCATCCCACAGATACCTAGGCCCCAGAAACCTCACTCTCCTCCTATTGGCGGCCACCATGATAGTACAACCCATGTTCTGACTCAGCTCTGTGTCTGAGATCTCTACCTGCAGTGGTAGGCAGGGTACCCAAACAGTGACCACCCCCTGGGAGGTGATGTGCTAGTGGATGTGAAGTTCACGATGGTACCCACTTTACTCTTTATCTCCATACACAGACCTTGAAAACAGTAGAAGTTAACAAGCCTCGATGGCTCTGATTTATAAGGCATCAGAAGAGCAGGAAGGGGACAATGAAGAATATATAAGTACTCATTAGTGACAAAGAACTGATAGAATAACTCAAGGAAAGCCAATTTGCATTACAAAATACTGACCAGTAAAACAATAAACATTATTTGAAGGAGTTCTCTGACTTTAGCTGCCTTTTGGAAGATTTTGAAGAGCACTGTTTTTCTTACTTCTTCTTTTCTTATGTGCTCAAACCACCACTATCTGAGCCGCCGGTTTATCTTATTCCACTCTTATACTAATTTGAAAATGCATAAAAAGGATTAAATGTTACTAAGAAGATGCTTTTTCTATCCTTCAAGTGCAACAACTGAAAAAAAGATCAAGAGTGCTTTGCTCTAAAATCAAATGCTAATAGGTTGAGTGTTTATTGAATGCACTAGAAATATGGATGAAAGTAATGGTATGCATCAAAAACTGTAATTTCTAAAACTTCAGAAGACTTCACAGAATGAGGTGGCATTGCCCAGTGGTCTCTTTCTTGGTATTTGGAGGTGTTCAAGCTCACCCACTGTTCTTTTTCCATCTCCTGTTTAAGCAAATAAGATACTGAGGTCATGTCCTGCATCAGGAAAGTATCTTGGTTTGAAGTTCAAGGGAGGGGCTGAGGAGCCACAGTGAATCACAGACAATGAGGACCAGTAGTTTCACTGTAGAAATTAGAAGCCTTAGAAAATCAATGTGGGATGGCTGTTTAGAGGTTCAAACTCTTTGTGTGTGTGTGTGTGTGTATGTGTATGTGTGTGTGTGCATGTATGCCTGAAAACTTGTGTGTGTCATTTTGCCCCTGTTATCTTCCCATCTCTGTCTCTCCAGATTTTCAATCACAAATGTACCCCTGGTTTTTCTATCTGGATGCTGAGGACTTAAATCAGATCCTTGTGCTTATTGGATAAGTACTTTTTCAACACAGCCCTCTCCCTGGTCCATAACTGAAAATTTTTTCTCTGTTGAAGGAATCATATCTAGATTAAATATCAACATAAAAACTCAACTAAAATGAAATCCCTCCAAATTCCCCCCATATTGGTTTAGGACATATTTGTTGTTCAGAGCAGGGAGATTGCAGAGAGTAGGGTATCTTAGAAGGCTACCAAACAGGATTGGAGGTAGAAATAAAGGGCAAAGGACAAGTGGGAGGGATTGGAAATGAGAACATGAGATCTACAAGTCAATGTATGTTTATTGTCCAAATTCAATTCCACATATGAAAATCACACCTAGAAGTCAGCATACCAAGTGAAGAAATTTTTTAGTGAGGACTGTACAAGAAATGTCCCTGAAGATCTATCTTAAGTAGAAAGATTTATACAAATATACCTGACAGTCTGATGGGACTAGCATTAAAATAAGTCCTAAAAGGGCAATGGGGAATGGGGAAGGTTCAAACTGTGATTCTGCAATGTTTATCATTGTGTGCCTTCTACTTCTTATTGTCTGTACCTTTCAAAACACTTGTTTATCAAGTGGAAGATTGGAAGTGAAGCCAAAACCTTAATCTTTAAATAACAAAGGAGGAATAATGCTTTACACCTCAGCAATTTAATGGATCTGTTCACAATCTGTTTTTTCTCACCATCTTTATTATGTTATCCCAATCCCCATTACCTTTTTCTATTCATTCTAATGAGAGTATGCTATACCCAGTCAGGCAATGCTCAGGGCACACCTCCTTCCTGATGGCCAAGATGAGTCCACTAGAGGCTTATATTATGAGGTCACAATGAGGTGAGTGGATGTCAGCTATAATTAAGCCTGGACAGCAGGCAACACCAGCCAGTTATCACAGATGTTGAAGGGAAAGCAGGTCCTTAATCCAAGACATCTCCAGTTTGCCTACAGGATCCAGAAGATGATGTTTCTCCCTGCCTGATTCTTAAGAAACAAGGTACAAATGACCATAAAAATTATATTACCATAATTGGTGGGATTGTCTTTGCCTTCCCTTTTATCATCCTGAAAATGTTAATTCAGACAGGATGTATGTGGTACCAGTCTGCTCTGACATTAAAGTAACTCAATACATGTATATAAGTATATGTTGTAAGACTGTAACAAGAGGAAAGAAACTCAGGGAAGAAGAACAAATGCTGCCTGCCCCCTCAATAGAGCACTGACATTTGAATTCTCTCACATGAGCTTCTGAAGCTGTCAACAATATATTCAAAATTAGAAGATATTTAGGTTGCTATTTTTTATTATTATTAATTTATAAAAAATTTACACGTCTTCCCATCTTCCCAGTACCCTCCCACTCCCCCCACTCCCTCTCCTCCTCCCTATATAGTCCTAAGGGCAGTCAGGGTTTCCTGCCCTGTATGAAGTTCAAGTTTCTCCCCTGTCACTCCAGGTCTAGGAAGGTGAGCATGCAAACAGATTAGGATCCCACAAGGCCAGTACATGCACATGAAACAAGTCTCAGTGCCATTATCAATGGCTTCTCAGACAGGCCCCATGTCACCCACATTCAGAGAATCCGGTTTGATCACATGCTTGTTCAGTCCCAGCTCAGCTGGCCTTGGTGAGCTCTCATTAGAGTAGTCCCCTTGTTTCAGTGGGTGAAGATACCCCTCGCGGTCCTGACTTTCTTTTTCATGTTCTCCCTCCTTCTGTTCCTCATTTGGACCTTGGGGGCTCAGTCCAGTGTTCAAATGTGGTTCTCTGTCTCTATCTCCATCCATCGATAGATGAAGGTTCTATGGTGATATGCAAAATATTCATCAGTAAGTTAATGAACCAAAGCCATTTCAGGCCCCCTGTCTTCTGCTGCCAAGAAAACAATCCGGGGACCTCTCCTTGGACCTAGGAACCCCTCTAGACTCAAGTCTCTTGCAAACCCTAAAATGGCTCCCTTAGTTAAGATATATATTTCCCTGCTCCAATGTTCATACTCCCTCCCTCCCCCATCCCATTCCCCCAAGCTATCCCAATCCTCCCCTTCTCCCTTCTCTCTAACCATCTTCCCTTACTTCCACTCCCGACCTCCGTGCACCCAAGTTTGCCTGGCCATCTTGTCTACTTCCAATATCCAGGAGGATGACTACATGATTTTCTTTGGAATCACATTCTTATTGAGCTTCTCTAGTATCTTGAATTATAGGTTCGAATTCCTTTAATCAAGGCTAGAATCGACTTATGATTGAGTACATACCATATTCCTCTTTTTGTGTCTGGGATACCTCACTCAGTAAAGCGTTTTCTATTTCCATTCATATGCATGCAAAATTCAAGTTGTCATTGTTTTTTAGAGATGAGTAAAATTCTAATGTGTATATGTTCCACACCTTTCTTAACCATTCATCTCTTGAGGGGCACCTAGGTTCTTTCGAGGCTCTGCCTATTACAAATAGTGCTGCTATGATCACAGTTGAACAAATACTTTTGTAGTTCGTTAGGACATCTCTTGGGTATATTCCCAAGAGTGGAATTGCTGGGTAATGAGGGAGGTTGTCTCCTAGTTACCTGAGAAACCACCACACTGGTTTGCAGAGTGGTTGCACAAGTTTGCATTCTCACCAATGGATGAGTGTTCCCCTCACTCCACATCCTTTCCAGCATAGGCTATCATTGATGTTTTTGAGTTTAGCTATTCTGACAGATGTTAGATGGTATCTCAAAGTTGTTTTCATCTGCATTTCCCTGATCGCTAAGGAGGTTGAGCATTACCATAGGTGTCTTTTGTCCATTTGAATATCTTCTGTTGAGAATTCTCTGTTCAGTAGAGTAACCCATTTTTAATTGGGTTAAGTAGAGTTTTAGGGTCTAGTTTCTTGAATTCTTTGTATATTTTGGAGATCAGACCTTTGTCTGGTGAGGGATTGGTGAAAATCTTCTCCCAGTCAATAGGTTGTCTTTTTGTCTTAATAACAGTTTCCTTTGCTTTATAGAAAATATTCAGGTTGAGGAGGTCCCATTTGTGAATTGTTGCTCTTCTTGTTTGCGCTAGTGTGGTTTACTAGGAAGTGGTCTCCTGTTCATATGTTTTGTTGACTGCTCCCTACTTTCTCTTTTATCAGGTTCAAAGTTGTCAGATTAATGTTGTGGTCTTTAATCCATTTGGACTTAAGGTTTTCCATGGTGATATATAAGCATCTACATTCATTCTTCTACAGTTTGACAACCAGTTATGCTAACACCATTTGTTAATGATGCTATCCTTCTTCCATTGTATACCTTTAGTTCCCTTGTCAAAAATCAGGTGTTCATAGGTTTGTGGGTTAATATCTGGGTCTCATATTTGGTTCCATAGTTTGACTTCTCTGTTCTTATATCAATACCAAGCTATTTTCAGTACTGTAGTTTTGTAATAGAGTTTGACATCATGGATGGTAATGCCTCTAGAAGATCCGTTATTGTATAGGATTGTTTTGATTCTCCTGGGTTTTTTGTTTCCCATATAAAGTTGATTAATGTTCTCTCAAGGAGTGTGAAGAATTTTGATGGGATTTGATGGGGATTGCATTGAATCTATAAAATGCTGTTGGTAGCACTGCAATTTTTATTACGTCTATTCTCCCAATCCATGAGCAAAGGAAGTTCTTCAATTTTCTGATATTCTCCTCAATTTCTTTCTTCAAAGACTTATAGTTCTTGTCAAATAGGTCAGTCACTTATTTGTTTAGAGTTACCACAAGATATTTTTTGTTTTTTGTGGCTAACGTGAAAGGTGAAATTTTCTGATTTCCCTTTTTGCTTCTTTATCCTTTGTCTATAGGAGGGCACCTGTTTTATTTTTTCTTGTAGTTGATCTTGTACACTGACATATTACTAATTATCTGATTGAATTTCCATCAAATATCTCAGTCAATATGAGAGAACAAAGAATAAAGTTCACATTCCCTACCACCAATGTCTCATCTTACCTTTTTTTCTCATATTTTCTCTCACTTCTCTGATGATATCATGTCTAAATGTAAGTTCTTTGGTGTTTTATATTTAGAGGTTAAATAATTTTATCATAAGATTATGAAATTTGTCAAAGCTAATATTGAACTTCCTAAGGAAAGAAGGAATTACAAGTTAACCTCTTGTATTGCCTACGAAAATCATCCTTATTATTTTCTCATCCTTAGAAGGGATTGTGTTTACTGATAGTTACCTTTTTCAGATGAAAACTTTTAATTTCATTTATTGATTGTTCAAAATATTTTTGTGGTATTAGAATCTTGGTCTAGAAGTCCCTTCCTATACTTTTAATATTAGATTGTTTCCCCTATCTTTGACCATGTTCAAAAGTCAACTCAATGTTTATCAATATCTAGACTTGAAATATTGTTTCCATTTTAGTTCGCAATCTCTTTTCTCCATTTTTCTCATAGCAGCATCCTATACCTTTTCTTGATCCATATTCTTCTTTCCTTCTCTCATTATGGCTTTGAGATTTATGGATATATTAAGTATGTTCAGCTATTTATGTGTTAGTTGTTTTTTTCTAAGTTTTGTTTTGTATTTGTTCTTACATTTGCAAATGAAATATTATTAAATAAATATTAAAGACAGGGTTTGAGGTTACTCTTGAGTTCAGCAGACAAGATGTTTCAAGTTTACATCCAATTTTTCACTCAGTCTGCATTTTGCAAAATATAAATGTCAGTCAGGACTACCCTTCAACATATTCCAATATATGTTTACTGAGGGAAGATCTGTTCATTATTAGAGCCAAGATATCCTGAGAATAATTATTGATATTTCTAAGCTTCTAAAAACCACAGAGTTGTATTTTTTTACAGATAACTAAGTATGAAAACTCATGCAATAGACCCCTCAATCTTACTGAGAGCAACTTCTACTCAGTAACTCAGAAGCACTGACCTAAATCTCTTGGTAAATAACTTCAATGTGGCTTTGCCAACACAATATCCACAAGGACAGATGGAAAGGGAGAACCTTATGAAATGTCACAGTTTATGTCTGTGAAGAAATCTTCAGGCCATATTAGTCCTAATTAGAAATCCTTCCTGAAAATTCCATTTGAAAACAAGAGTAGAAACAATCAGTAAAGTTTCCTGCATAGGATCAATTGATTGTATTACCTAAAAATGAGTTTTGTAAACAGTTTTTTTTCCAGTCAGATACTTCAACCAACTGTAGCATTCTTCTATTTGAAAAATTATTTATGAAAAGAGATGTTTAAAATTAATCACACACTAGCTCAGAAATGAGAATAACAGAGAGTTATTTATTTAGGTGTATACTCACATATCACAATTCTCTTATCAAATGTGGAACAGCAATCAAATCCAACAGCATGGAAAGAGGGCATACATGTGCTTTACACTGGCATATATATTGTCAGTGGCCAAGACCAAGTGGGTCTGTATCTTGAAAAATACTGGCAGTAGAAAATCATATAACATCTCCCCCTTTTATTTAAATGAGAACTTTCTAAGCCCAATACAAAGTTATTTACAATAAAAAAATCTCTTAAAAAATTAAAATTGTAAGCAGCATAAACAATAACAAACAAGATATATACAATAAATGTTTTAATGATTACCCTGTCCGCTTGAGTTCACGGCTTTTATAATAAATAACTAGGCCAAATATAAGAGGAAAGTAACTAATATTCCTGCGGAGATGAAAGAGGACACGGTGCATGAAAAAGAACCAAAGTGGATGAGTTTACTAAGGGGTGGGGGACATGACAGACAGTGAGGTGAAAACAGGAAAGATGGGGAATGGGATTGACACAATCAGATTTTTTTTGAAAGTAATTTTACTAAATTATAAAAGTTTCCATTTACGCCCCTCTTCCCAACACCCTCCCAGTCCCCCCACTCCCTCTCGTCCTCCCTCTTCGTCCCTAAGGGCAGTCAGGGTTTCCTGCCCTGTGGGAAGTTCAAGTTCCTCCCCCCTCCCTCCAGGTCCAGGAAGGTGAGTATCCAAACAGACTGGATCCCCAAAATCCAGTATATGCAGAGAAAACAAGTCCCAGTGTCATTGTCAATGGCTTTTCAGAAAGCCACACTCAGATTTTTAAAAGAATCCCAGTGCATGAGTGTGAAGGGTAGGCATATCTACATGAGACACTGGTGAAGTAAATATCAATCAGCCAGAGCATATGCTGTTGGGAGATGTAGTTTCCCTGGTGAATGTAAGTAACCATAAATATCTAGGTCTTTAACCCCATTAAAGTCCCAAGAAAAGAAATATTTCTTGAGTAACCAGGAAGTATAATCAAGTAACTTCCAAAAATGTGTAGTAAATGACAGAGACAACTGGTTACCTGTGCAGTCACCCAAAATCTCATTTGCAATGGTGGAACAACCAACATTGGCTAAGTTCTAGAGTAACTGAGAGACCATTTTCAGAGGCAGAAAATATTCAAAACTGCATTACCTTGTCTTGGTAAAATCTGAGAATCTTTTCCTTTGCTTTTTTCACTGACATTTTTTTTTATTATTTTTTATAAAATAGAAAACAATGTTTCCGCCTCCTCCCCTCCTCCCACTTCCCTCCCACACCACAACATCAACAGCCCCTCTACCCTCCCCCTCCAGCCCTAAGAAAGGACAGGGTACTCTGCCTGGTGGGAAGTCCAAAGCCTTCCCCCTCCATCCAGGCTTAGGAAGTTATCCATACAAATATACTAGAATTCTGCCCCCCAACAAAAACATTAAATGCAATAGAGAAAAATCACAGTATCATTCTTATTGGCTTATCAGTCTGCCTCAATTGTGAACACATTCTGAAGATGCAGTATATCCCATGCTCTTTCAGTCCCAGTCCATGTGGATTTGCTAAGCTTCCATTAGTTCAAACACACTGGTCCTGTTTTCCTTGATCATATTCTCCCTCCACTGTACATTGAGACCTCAGTCCAGTTCTCCAATATAGGTATCTTTCTCTATCCCCATCTGTTCCTGGAGGAAGGTTCTATAGATGAAGGTAGTTATCAGTCTGAATCTGGGACAAGGCCAGTTCAGTTGACCCTCTCAACCAATGCCCAATGTCCTAGCTGGCAGCATTCCCTAGGACACCTGGAAAACCCTCTAGAGCAAAGCCTCTTGCCAACCCCAAAATGGCTCCCTGAAGTTATTTATTTTCTTCCTTACTCCCATATCTGCCCTTCCTATGTTTCAACCAACACACTCCCCCAAGATCTTCCAAACCTCCATTTCACCATTCCCTTCCCCTAACCCCACTTCCAATGCCTAACCCCACGCCCATCCCCATATTCCCATCTTTTGCCTGACGTTCTTGTCTTCTTACACCTTCCCAGAGGACCTTGATATATTTTCCTTTATGTTCACCTCATTACTTAGATTCTCTAGAATTAGGAAGTATATGCTAAATGTTTTATGATTATTGCTAGAATTAACCAATGCATGAGTACTTACCATATTCATATTTTTGGGTATGGGTTATCTCACTTTGGATAGTGTTTCTCTTTCCAGCCATTTTCAAGCAAAATTCAAGATGTTATTTTTTTTCCTGCTGAGTAGTACTCTAATTTCTAGAAGTGTCACAATTTCTTTATTCATTCTTCCATTAACGGGTTGTCTCAAGGTTCTTGTTATTACAAATAATACTGTTATGAACATAGTAGAACAAATGCTTTTGTAGGATGATTGGGCATCTCTTGGGTATATTCCAAAGAGTGGTATTGCTGGATCCTTGGGTAGGTTATATTAAGAATTCTTTGTTGAGTTGAGTATCCCCTTTTTATATTGTGTTATTAGAATTTTAGTGTCCAGTTTCTTACTTTCTTTATATATTTAAGAGCTCAGATATTTGTCTGATATTTGTGTTACTGAAGATTTTCTTACATTCAGAAGGTTGCCTTTTTGCCTTAATGAGAGTGTCCTTTGCTTTACAGAAGCTTCTCAGTTTCAGGAGGTCCCTTTAATTCATTGCTGCTCTTATTGGCTGTGCTACTGGGATTCAACGTGAGAAGTGGACTCAGGTGCCCATGTATTGCAGGCTAATTTCCTCTTTCTCTTCTATCAGATCCTGTGTGATTGAATTTATATTGAGGTCTTTAATTGATTCACTCTAGAGTTTGGTGAAATGTGATAAATAAAGATATATATTCAGTTTATTCATATGATGGATTACAATGATAGATTTTCATATGTTGAACCAGTCCTGCATCTCAGGGATGAAGTTACCTGTTCATTCAAAATGGATTTTTTTGATGTGTTCTTGGATTTGGTTTGTCAATATTTTATTTAGGATTTTTGCATTGATGTTCATGAGTGAGATTGGTCTGTAATTCCCTTTCTTCCTTGAGTGTTTATGCAGTTTTGGTATAAGGGTAACTGCATCTTCATGAAAAAATTTGAAAACGACTCTTCTAGTTTTGTTGTGTGCAACACATTGAGGAGTATCCGTATTACCTCTTCGAGGTAGAATTCTGCACAAAACCATCTAGTCATTGTATTTTTTCATAGGATGTTTTTGTGAGAGCTACTATTTCCTCGTGCTATTAGGACTACTTAAATTGATTATGTGGTCTTGATTCGGTTTTGGTATATGGTATTTATGTGAAAAGTACCCATTTTTTTACATTTTCCAAATATGCTTAGTACAACCTTCCCCCTACATCGTTCCATAAAAATGAGCATCCAAGCAAACCAGGCTCATACAAAATCTGTCCATGCAGTCGAATCAAAACCCAGTGCCATTGTCCTTGGCTTCTCTGTCAACCTTTATTGCCAGCCACATCTAGAGTGTACAGTTTGATCATATGCTCCATCACACCCAGTCCAGCAGGCCTTGGTGCTCTCCCATTAGATCAGTACCACCATCCCAATGCATGGATGCACCTCTCGTAAGCCTGACTTCGTGCTCATGTTCTCCCTGCTTCTGCTACTCATTTGGACCTTCGGAACAAAATCCAGTGCTCCAGTTTGGGTCTCTGTCTCTATCTCCATTTATGGCCAGATGAAGGTTCTATGGTGGTATGCAAGATATTCATCAGTGTGGCTATGGAATAAGGCCATCAGGCACCCTTATCTGCTGCCCAAGGAAAAATCAGGGGACCTCTCTTTGAACCTGGGAACTACTCTAAAGTTAAGTCTCTTGCAAACCCTAAAATGGCTCCCTTAAATAAGATATTGACTTCCCTGCTGCCATTTCCACCCTTCCTACTTCCACACATCCCATTCTACCAAGCTCTTTCGAATCCTCCTTTTCTCCCATCTCTCTACCAAACTACCCTTACATCCACTGCCCTGACCTCCGTGCACCAATTTTTGCCTGGCAATCTTGTCTACTTCCATTATCCAGGAGGATATCTCTATGATTTTCTTTGGATTCACCTTCTTTTTTACCTCCTCTATGATCACAAATTATAGGCTCAATGTCCTTTATTTATGGCTAGAATCAACTTATGAGTTAGTACATACCATATTTGTCTTTTTGGGTCTTGATTATCTCAATCATTAAAGCGTTTTCTATTTCCAACCATTTCCATGCAAAATTCAAGATATCATTGCTTTTTACCACTGGGTAAAACTCCAATGTGTATATGATCCATGCATTCATTAACCATTCTTCTCTTCAGGGACAACTAGGTTGATTCCAGGCTATGGATATTACAGATAGTGCTGCTATGATCATAGCTGAGCAAATGCTTTTGTAGTATGACAGGACATACCAAAGAGTGGCATTACTGGTTCCTGAGGTTGGGTGACTCCCAATGTCTTTAGAAACTGCCACACTGATTTCCAAAGTTATAGCACATATTTGCACCCCCACCAACATTGGATGAGCATTCCCCTCACTCCACATCCTCTCCAGCATAGGTTATTATTGGTGTTATTGATTCTAGCTATTCTGACAGGTGTAAGATGATATTTCAAAGTTGTTTTGATATGCATTTCCCTGATCACTAAAGAGGTGGAGCATAACCTTAGGTGTCCTTTGGATATTTGAATTTCTTCTGCTCAGAATTCTCTGTTCAGTTCAGTACCCCATGTTTTACTGGGCTAAATAAAGTTTTAGTGTCTAGTTTCTTGAGTTCTTTGTGTATTTTGGAGACCAGACCTTTGTCTGATGAAGGGTTTTTGAAGATATTCTCCTAGTCAGTAGGTTGACTTTTTGTCTTAATAAGAGTGTCTTTGATGTACAGATACTCAGGTTCAGGAGGTCACATTTATTCTCTGTTGCTCTTATTGTCCATGCTACTGGGGTTCTACCTCGGAAGTGGTCTCCTGTGACCATGTCTTGAAGACTACTTCCTACTTTCTCTTCTATCAGGTTCAATGTGGTCAGATTAATATTGAGCTTTTAAATCCATTTTGACATGAGTTTTGTGCATGGTGATAGATATGGATCTATTTTCATTTGTCTACAGGTTGACATCCAATTATGCCAGCACCATTCATTAAAGATGTTTTCTTTCTTCCATTGTATAGTTTTAACTCCTTTGTCAAAAATCAGTTGTTCATGTCAAAAATCAGTTGTTCATGTGTTTGAGGATTAAAATCTGGGACTTCAATTCGATTCCATTGGTCGACATCTCTGTGTTATTGCCAATACCATTCATTTTTTTAAATTTATAATTATTTATAATTTTCTTTTTTTGAATGTAATTTTATTAAATTATAAAAGTTTCTTTTTCCGCCCCTCTTCCCAACACCCCCCACTCCCCCCACTCCCTCTCCTCCTCCCTTTTCATCCCTTAGGGCAGTCAGGGTTTCCTGCCCAGTGGGAAGTTCAAGTTTCTCCCCCCTCCCTCCAGGTAGAGGAAGGTGAGTATCCAAACAGACTGGATCCCCAAAATCCAGTATATGCAGAGGAAACAAGTCCCAGTGTAATAGTCAATGGCTTTTCAGAAAGACTTTGGGCCAGCCACATTCAGAGAATCCGGCCAAATTCCGAGAATCTGGTAAGATCACTTTCTCATTCAGTCCCAGTCCAACTGGCCTTGATAAACTCTCATTAGATCCGTCCCCTTGTATCAGTGGGTGATAGCATCCCTCGCAGTCCAGATTTCCTTTTTCATTTTCTTCCTCCTTCTGCTCCTCATTTGGACTTTGAGGGGCTCAGTCCGGTGCTCCAATGTGGGTCTCTGTCTGTATCACCATCCATCTTCGGATGAAGGTTCCCTCTGGTCTTGCCTTCTTTGTTCACGTTCTCTTTCCCTCTGCTTCTCGTTTGGACCTAGGGAGTTAAGTCCAGTGTTCCAATGTGGGTCTCTGTCTCTATCTCCATCTATCGCCTGATGAAAGTTCTTGCCCTCTTGTCTATTTCCAATCTCCAGGGTGATAACTACATGATTTACTTCTGGTTCACCTTCTTATCTAGCTTCTACAGGATCATGAATAATAGTCTGAAAGACCTTTAATTATGGCTAGAATACTTATGACTGAATACATACCATAATTCTCTTTTTATGTCTGGATTACCTCACTCAGTAAAGCGTTTTCTATGTTCATCCATTTGCATGAAAAATTCAAGATGTCATTTTTTTTACCGCTGAGTAAAACTCTAATGAATGTATGTTCCACACCTTCTTTAACGATTCTTCTATTGAGGGGCACCTAGGTTGTTTCCAGGTTCTGGCTATTACAAATAGTGCTGCTATGAACATAGTTGAACAAATGCTTTTGTAGTATGATAGGGCATATCTTGGGTATATTCCCAAGAGTGGAATTGCTGGGTCTTGAGGGAGGTTGACTCCCAGTTTCCTGAAAAACCGCCACATTGATTTCCACAGTGGCTGCACAATTTTGCATTCCCACCAACAATGGATGAGTGTTCCCCTCTCTCTACATCCTCTCCAGCATAGGCTATCATTGGTGTTTTTTACTTTAGCTATTCTGACTGATGTAAAATGGTACCTCATAGTTGTTTCGATTTGCATTTCCCTGATAGCTCAGGATGATGAGCATGACTTTAAGTGTCTTTTGGCCATTCGAAGTTGTTCTGTTGAGAATTCTCTGTTCAGATCAGCACCCCATTTTTAATTGGGTCAATTAGAGTTTTAGTGTCTAGTTTCTTGTGTTCTTTGTATATTTTGGAGATCAGGCCTTTATCTGATGTGGGGTTGGTGAAGATTTTCTCCCAGTCAGAAGGTACCCATTTGTCTTACTGACTGTGTCCTTTGCTTTACAGAAGACTCTGAGTTTCAGAAGGTCCCATTTATTCATTGATTCTCTTATTGTCTGTGCTACTGAGGTTCTACCTAGGAAGTGGTCTCCTGTGCTTATGTCTTGTAGACTACTTCCCACTTTCTCTTCTATCTGGTTCATGGTGGTCAGATTAATGTTGAGGTCTTTAATCCATTTGGACTTGATTTTTGCGCATGGTGATAAATATGGATCTACTTTCATTCTTCTACAGGTTGACATCCAGTTATGCCAGCACCATTGTTAAAGATGTGTTCCTTCTTCCATTGCATACCTTTAGCCCCCTTGTCAAAAATCAAGTGTTCATAGGTTTGTGGGTTTTCTATTCGATTCCATAGGTCAACTTCTCTGTTGTTATGCCAGTACCAAGCTGTTTTCAACACTGTAACTATATAATAGAGTTTGAAGTCAAGGATGGTTATACCTCCAGTAGTTCCTTTACTATATAAGATTGTTTTGGCTCTCCTGGACTTTTTGTTTTTCCATATAAAATTAATTATTATTCTCTCAAGGTCTGTGAAGAAGTTTAATGGGATTTTGATGGGGATTGCATTGAATCTATAGATTGCTATTGGTAGAATTGCGATTTTTACTATGTTGATCCTCCCTATCCAAGAGCAAGGGAGATCTTTCCATTTTCTGGTATCTTCCTCAATTTCCCAAACCCTACAAGGATCCCAAGGACCTACAATAGAAGGACTTGAAAAACTTAACCCAGAAGAAGTGGAAAAAAGTGCCATTATGAAAGCAATAGAGTCCGTTAAACAGGATATGAATAACTCCCTTAAAGAACTGGATGAGAAATATAACAAAATTTTGAAACAATGAGTATAAAAATGGATGATAAATATAACAAAAAGTTTGAAGAAATAAGTAAATCCGTGAATGATACCCTTAGAAACCAAGAAAAAACAATCAAACAGGTAAAGGAAACAGTTCAAGAATTGAAAACTGAAATGGAGGCAATGAAGAAAACACAAACCGAGAACCGGCTGGATATGGAAAACCTAGGTAAATGAACAGAGACTACAGAATCAAGAATAACCAATAGAATACAAGAGATAGAAGAATGAATCTCAGATTCTGAAGATACCATCGAGAAAATAAATGCTCAGATCAAAGAAAATGGCAAATCCAACAAATTCTCTTCACAAAACATTCAGGAAATCTGGGACACAATAGAAAAAAAATATAAGAATAATAGGGATTGAAGAAGGAGAAGAACTGCAGATCAAAGGCCCAGAAAATATATTCAACAAAATTATAGAAGAAAACTTTCCCAATCTAAAGAACGATATTCCTATGAAGGTTCAAGAAGCATACAGAACACAGAATAGACTGGATCAAAAAAAAAATCCCCTCGCCATATAATAATCAATACACAAAACTTACAGATTAAAGAAAGAATATTAAGAGCTGCAAAGGAAAAAGGTCAAGTAACTGATAAAGGTAAACCTATCAGGCTTACACTGGACTTCTCTATGGAAACCATGAAAGCCAGAAGATCCTGGATAGAGGTACTGCAGTAACTAAGAGACCATGGATGCAAACCCAGACTACTATACCCAGCCAAGCTATCATTCACTATCAACGGAGAAAACAAAATATTCCAGGATAAAAATAAATTTAAACAATTCGTAGCCACAAATTCAGCCTTACAGAAAGTAATAGAAGGAAAATCGCAACCCAAGGAATCCAACATTGCCATCACTGCCTACAATAACCCAGACACTTAGTGACCCTTCACAACCACAACTTAAAGAAGAGAAACACACAAACTCTACTACACACACACAAAAAAAATAATAACCGGAATCAACAACCACTGGTCATTATTATAACTTAATATTAATGGACTCAATTCACCTATGAAAAGGCACAGTCTAAGAGATTGGATGAGAAAACAAGATCCAACATTCTGCTCTTTACAAAAAAACACACCTCAACCACAAAGATAGACATCTACTCAGAGTAAAGGGTTGGGAAAAGATTTTCCAAGTAAACGGACCTAAGAAACAAGCGGGCGGGACCATTATAATATCTACCAAAACTGACTTCAAACTAAAATCAATCAGAAGAGATGGAGATGGAAATTTTATACTCATAACAGGAACAATTCATCAGGAGGAAGTCTCAAACCTGAATATCTATGCCCCTAATATAAAAGCACCCACTTATGTAAAAGAAAAACTTTTAGAACTCAAGGCAGTCATCAAACCATACACACTAATAGGAGAATTCAACACTCCTCTCTCACCAATGGACAGGTAAATCAAACAGAAACCTAGCAGAGAAATAAGAGAATTACTAGAGGTAATGAATCAAATGAACTTAACAGATATCTATAGAACATTCCACCCAAAAAGGAAAGAATATACCTTCTTCTCTGCAGCTCATGGAACCTTCTCGAAAATTGACCACATACTCGGTAACAAAGCAAACTTCCACAGATACAAAAAAATATTAGTAACCACCTGTGTCTTGTCGGTTTACCACGGAATAAAGTTAGAATTCAATAACAATTCTAACACCAGATAGCCTACAAATGTGTGGAAGTTGAACAGTCAACTACTGAATCATCTCTGGGTCAAGGAAGAAATAAAGAAAGAAGTTAAAATCTTCCTTGAATTTAATGAAAATAAAGAGAGAACATACTCAAATCTATGGGACACAATGAAAGCAGTGCTAAGAGGAAAGTTCATAGCACTAATTGCCCAATTAAAGAAAACAGAGAAAGTACATATTGGAGACTTAACAGCACACCTAAAAGCTCTGGAAAAAAAAGAAGCAGACTCTCCCAGGAGGAGTAGAAGACTGAAAATAATCAAACTGATGGCTGAAATCAACAAAATAGAAACACAGAAAACAATCCAAAAAGTCAACGAAAGAAAAAGTTGGTTCTTGGAGAAAATCAACAAGATTGACAACCCCCTAGCTAAACTAACCAAACGGAAGAGAGAGAACACTCGAATTAATAAGATCAGAAATGAAAAGGGGGACATAACAACAGACATAGAGGAAATTCAGAGAATCACTAGATCTTACTACGAAACATTATTAAATAAATATCAAAGTCAGGGTTTGAGGCTACAATTAAGTTTCATCAGACAAGATGTTCCAAGTTTACATCCATTTTTTTCACTCAGTCTGGATTTTGCAAAATATACATGTCAGTCAGTACTACACATCAATACATTCCCATATATGTTTACTGAGGGAAGATCTATTCATTATTAGAGCCAAGATATCCTGAGAAAAATTGTTGCTATTTCTCGGCTTCTAAAAACCACAGAGTTGTAATTTTTTTACAGATAACTAGTATAAAAACCCATCCAAGAATCCCCCCAATCCTTCTAAGAGCAATTACTACTCAGTAATTCAGAAGCACTGATCTAAATCTCTCAGTCAATAACTTCAAAGTGGCTTTGCCAATACATTATCCACAATGACAGAAGGTCAGGGAGAACCTTTTGAAATGTCACCAGTTCATGTCTGTGAAGAAATCACCTGGCCATATTAGTCCTAATTAGAAATTTCTTCTGAAAATTCCATTAGAAAACAATAGTAGAAACAATCAGTAAAACTTCCTGCATACGATCAATTGATTTTATTACCAGGTAATGAGTTTTGTAAACATTTTTTTCCAGTCAGATACTTCAATCACCTCTAGCATTTTTTTTTCCTAATGAACAAAATTTTATTTTCTGCAGTGGTTTCTCAGCATCCCCTTGTTATTCTTTTTTTTGTAATTTTATTAAATTATGAAAGTTTCCATTTCCGCCCCTCCTCCCACCACACTCCCACTCCATCCACTCCCTCTCCTCCTCCCTCTCCATCTCTAAGAGCAGTCAGGGTTTCCTGCCCAGTGGGAAGATCAGGTTCCTCCCCCCTTCCTCCAGGTCCAGGAAGGTGAGTGTCCAGACGGACTGGATCCACAAAATCCAGTATATGCAGAAGAAACAAGTCTCAGTGCCATTGACAATGACTTTTCAGAAAGACTCCGGGCCAGCCACATTCAGAGAATCCGGCCACATTCAGAGAATCTGGTTGGATTGCCTTCTCATTCAGTCCCAGTCCAACTGGCCTTGGTAAACTCTCATTAGATCCGTCCCTTGTATCAGTGGGTGATCGCATCCCTCGCAGTCCTTATTTCCTTTTTCATTTTCTTCCTCCTTCTGCTTCACCTTTGGACCATGGAGGGCTCAGTACAGTGCTCCAATGTGGGTCTCCGTCTGTATTGCCATCCATTGTCAGATGAAGTTTCTCTCTGATCTTGCCTTCTTTGCTCACGTTCTCTTTCCTTCTGCTTTTCGTTTGGACCTAGGGAGTTAAGTCCAGTGTTCCGATGTGGGTCTCTGTCTCTATCTCCTTCCATCACCAGATGAAGGTTCTATGGTGATAAGCAAAATATTCATCAGTATGGTTATGGGCCTAGGCCATTTCAAGCACCCTCTCTTCTGTCCAGAGATCAATCTGGGGATCTCACCTTGGACCTAGGATCCCATTTATAATCAAGTTTCCTGTAAACCCTAAAATGACTCCCTTAGTTGAAATATATTCTTCTCTGATTCCATATCCATCCTTTCTCCCTCCCCCATCCCAGTCCACCTAGCTTTCCCCATTCCTCCCCTACTCCGTTCTCTCTAACCCTCTCCCCTTCCAACAACCCTCCCACCTCCCCATGCACCCGAGGTTACCTGGGACTCTTGTCTATTTCCAATCTCCAGGCAGATAGCTACATGATTTTTATCAGGTTCACCTTCATATTTAGCTTCTCTAGGATCACGAATAATAGGCTCAAAGACCTTTAATTATGGTTAGAATCCACTTATGAGTGAATACATAACATATTCCTCTTTTTGGGTCTGGTTTAACTCACTCAGTAAAGCGTTCTCTATTTCCATCCATCTGCATGCAAAACTCAAGATGTCATTGTTTTTTCCCACTGAGTAGAACTCTAATGTGTATATGTTCCACACCTTTATTAACCATTCTTCTATTGAGGGGCACCCAGGTTGTTTCCAGGTTCTGGCTATTACAAATAGTGCTGCTATGAACATAGTTGAACAAATGCTTTTGTAGTATGATAGGGCATCTCTTGGATGTATTCCCAAGAGTGGAATTGCTGGGTCCTGAGGGAGGTTGACTCCCAGTTTCCTGAGAAACCGCCACACTGATTTCCACAGTGGCTGCACAAGTTTGCATTCCCACCAACAACTGATGAGTGTTCCCCACATTCCACATCCTCTCCAGCATAGGCTATCATTGATGTTTTAGACTTTAGCTATTCTGACAGGTGTAAGATGATATCTCAAAGTTGTTTTGATTTGCATTTCCCTGATTCCTGAGGAGGTTGAGCATGACTTTAAGTGCCTTTTGGCCATTCGGGGTTCATTTGTTGTGAATTCTCTGTTCAGTTCAGTAACCCATTTTTTAATTGGGTTAATTAGAGTTTTAGTGTCTAGTTTCTTGAGTTCTTTGTATATTTTGGAGATCAGACATCTGTCTGATGAGGGGTTTGTGAAGATCTTCTCCCAGTCGGATGGTAGCCTTTTGGTCTTACTGACAGTATCCTTTGCTTTACAGAAGCTTCTCAGTTTCAGTAGGTCCCATTTTTTCATTGCTTCTCTTATTGTCTCTGATCCTGGGGTTCTGCTTAGGAAGTGGTCTCCTGTGCCTATATCTTGTAGACTTCTTCCCACTTTCTCTTCTATCAGGTTCAAAGTGGTCAGAATACTGTTGAGGTCTTTAATCCATTTGGACCCGAGTTTTGTGCATGGTGATAGATATGGATCTATTTTCATTCTTCTACAGGTCATCTGTAGCATTCTTATATTTGAGAAATTATTTATGAAAAGAAATGTTTAAAATTTATCACACACTAGCTCATAATTGAGAATAACAGAGAGTTAAGTATTTAGGTGTAGATTCACATATCACAATTCTTTTATCAAATGTGGAACAGCAATCAAAACCAGGAGCCCGGAAAGGGGGCTTGCATGTGCTTTACATTGGCATATATAGTATCAGATGCCAAGACCAAGTGGGTGTGTATTTGGAAGGATACTGGCAGTAGAAAATCATATAACAACTCCCTCTTTTGATTAAATGAGAACTTTCTAAGCCTAATACAAAGTTATTTACAATAAAAAGAAATATCAGTTAAAAAATTAAAATTGCAAGCCGCATAAACAATAACAAACAAGATACATACAATAAATGTTTTAATAATTACCCTATCCCCTTTAGTTCAAGTCTTGTATAATAAATAACTAGGACAAATATAAGAGGAAAATAACTAATATTCCTGCGGACATGAAAGAGGACATGGGTTACAAAAAAAGAACCACGTGGATGAGTTTATTATGGACTTGGGGACATAACAGACAGTGAGGGAAAAACAGGAAAGATGGGGAATGGGGATGACACACTCAGATTTTTAAAAGAATCCCAGTGCATGAGCGTGAAGGAAAGGCATATCTACATCAGACCCTGGTGGAGTAAATATCAATAAGCTAGCGCATATGCTGCTGGGATATGGAGTTTCCTGGGAGAATTTCAGTAACTACAAATATCTAGCCATCAAACCCATTAAAGACCCAAGAAGAAAATACTACTTGAGTAAGCAGGGAGTACACTCAAGTAACTTCGAAAAATGTGCAGCAAATGACAGAGACAACTGGCTACCTGGGCAATCACCCAAAATCTCATTTGCAATGGTGGAACAACCAACATTGGCTAAGTTCTAGAGTAACTGAGAGACCATTTTCAGAGGCAGAAAATATTCAAAACTGCATTACCTTGTCTTGGTAAGATCTGACAATCTTTTTCTTTGCTTTTTTCTCTGATAGTTTTTATTACTTTATATAAAATAGGAAACAAAGTTTCCACCTCCTCTCCTCCTCCCACTTCCCTCCCACACCCCAACATATCCTCTTGCCTCCCCCTCCATTCCTAAGAAAGGACAGTGTACCCTGCCTTGTGGGAAGTCCAAAGCCTTCCCTTCTCTCTCCAGGCTTAGGAAGGTATCCATCCAAATACACTAGAATTCCCCCCTACCCCCAAATAAACAGTAAATGCAGTAGAGACAAATCACAATGTCATTATTGTTGGTTTCTCAGTGTGCCTCAATTGTGACCACATTCGGTAGGTTCAGTATATCCCATGCTCTTTCAGTCCCATTCCATCTGGACTTGGTAAGCTCCCATTAGTTCAAACACACTGTCTCAGTAAGTGGACCAAAAACTCCTGGTCCTGTTTCCATTGATCATATTCTCCCTCCATTTGCTCTTCCACTGTACATTGAGAGTTCAGGCCAGTGCTCCCATGTGGGTCTCTTTCTCTATCCCCACCTATTGCTGGAGGAAGTTTCTATAGTTGAAGATAGTTATCAGTCTGAATCTGAGACAAGACCAGATCAGTTGACTCTCTCCTCCAATGCCCAGGGTCCTAGCTGGCATCACCATACTTCCAACTTTTGCCTGGTGTTCTTGTCTGTTTCCAATTTCCAAGAGGACCTAGATATGTAACATGAGGGGGCCAACTTGTCGGGGTTTCTGTCCTGCCTGCTACCCCCCAGCTGGCAAACCCCAAACAAAATCACATACGGAACTCCATAAGATTATAAACTGATTGGCCCATTAGGCCAGGCTTCTTATTAGCTCTTATAACTTATGTTACCCCATTATCCTTATCTATGTTAGCAAATGGCTCCATACATTTCTCAGCAGGGCAGGTTACATGCTACCTCTTCAGTGGTCTGCACAGGAATGGAGAGAAACCTTCCTGCTTCCCAGAATTCTCCTGTTCTCATTGTATCACCTCTACTTCCTGTCTGGTTTTTCCACCTATACTGCCTTCCTGGCCAATCAGCGTTTTATTAAAATATGATTGACAGAATACAGACAATTCTTCCGCATCATTTCCCTCTTTTTTTTTTAAATAAAGGAAAATACCCATAGTCCATTTGTTGGGCATGTGGGTGTAGTATTTCAGGCTACTTCCTGCTGGTTGGGGGCGCTGATAATCTCTGGGGACCTAAAGAAAATTTAGAATTATCATCAGGTCCTGACTGGAGTATCCTGTGAGTCTTGATCATCTCAGGCAGCAGTCTTGAACCTGTTTTGGATGAAGAACTCAGACATCTGGGCCATCTGTTCCTGTCGGAGATTTCTCAGGTGGCCTTCCTTGATCATACTGGATTTTTCTTAACTCAGAATGAATCCACCTCTCATTTTCTGTGGAAACAAAAGCAAAATCTCTTCTCCAAAGTAACAAACCTTTTGACTTCAGTCTTGAAGCCAAAGTATTTTCAAAATACCTATCTTGGGTTAGTTCAGCAGTATTTATAAACAATAGTCCTTTAGCAGCTGTTGCTCCTTCCTCAGCATTCAAACAATTCAAAGAAAGCATAATAGCATATAGTATCAAGATTCTCTGTATATTTTCCATCTTTATTTTAACCTATATTTCTCTTTTATTTTTTCTTATACTTTTTGAGACAGGTTCTCTGTATATTTTTGTCCTGGAATAACTCCATAGACCAGGCTGTACTTGAACTCACAGAGATCCTTCCCTCTCTGCCTCCCCAGTACTGGGCTCAAAGGTGTTTGCCCTTGAACTCACACAGATCCACGTGTCTCTGCTTCCCCAGTGCTAGGATTAAAGTTGTGTGCCACCACACCTTGAACTCAGAGATCTGTCTGTCTCTGCCTCCCAGGCATTGGGATAAAAGGTGTGTGCTACCACACCTTGAAGTCATAGAGGTCAACTACCTCTGTCCCTTAAAGTCTCAGAGGTCAAGGTACCTCTGCCTCCCAGGCATTGGGATTAAAGGTGTGTTCTACCACACCCAACTACTCTTTCTTTCTTTTTACTTTTAGAACTTTAACTTTTATCCTGCATATATTTTTAACACACTGTAAACCATTTAGAGGTTTTCTTCAACTTCGAATCTTTCTTTTACTATATATCTCTCTTTTTCTGACTACAGGAGTCTTTAAGGAGAGGATGAAAACCATGGCTTTGACGGCTAAATCCTCGTGGCTGAGGTACCAGCCAGAGCTGTGTTCACTGCCACAACTCTATGGCGTTTCAAGGTCCTTGCCAGCAAGCTGCAGCATTCTGCTCACAGACCACACTCAGTCAGACTGCCTGCCTGAAAGAGTCAGAGTTTGCCCTGGCAGGACAGTCCAGAAAGTCAGCATTTTCAAAGAGCGCAGCTTTTTTCCTGCTATGGCTGAAAACCGAAATGCATGCGTTTAGCTTTTCACCAACACTGTTTAAGTGTTTCTCGGCAGGACCTCTTAATGAGCTACAAAGTTTTGCAGCTAAAGCTGAGTCAGGAAGCCTCTCTTAGATGAGAGCATTTGCTTGCCTCTATCAAGCAGAGCAGACCTGAGAAATTGCTGCTACCAACAAAACATGCTTTACTCTATTCTTTCCCAAGCTTTCTCAGGCTTTCTGTGGATTCATTTATCCATGTCTGGGCGCCATATGTAACATGAGGGGGCCGACTTGTCAGGGTTTCTGTCCTGCCCGGTACCCACCAGCCGGCAAACCCCAAAGAAAATCACATACGAGACTCCATAAGATTATAAACTGATTGGCCCATTAGGTCAGGCTTCTTATTAGCTCTTATAACTTATGTTACCCCATTATCCTTATCTATGTTAGCAAATGGCTCCATACCTTTCTCAGCAGGGCAGGTTACATGCTAATTCTTCAGTGGTCTGCAAGAAATGGAGAGAAACCTTCCTGCTTCCCAGAATTCTCCTGTTCTCATAGTATCACCTCTACTTCCTGTCTGGTTTTCCCACCTATACTGCCTGCCTGGCCAATCAGCGTTTTATTAAAATATGATTGACAGAATACAGACAATTCTCCCGCATCATAGATATATATTCCTTTATGTTCACCAAATTACTTAGATTTTCTAGGATCAGGAAGTATATGCTAAATGTTCTATGTTTATGGCTAGAATTCACCAATGCATGAGTACGTACCATATTAATATTTTTGGGTCTGGGTTATCTCACTTTGGATAGTGTTTATATTTCCATTCATTTTCAAGCAAAATTCAAGATGTTACTCTTTTTTTCCCACTGAGTAGTACTCTAATTTCTAGAAGTGTCACAAAATCTTTATTCAATCTTCCATTAACGGGTTGTTTCCAGGTTTTTGCTATTACAAATAATACTGTTATTTACAGAGTTGAACAAATGCTTTTGCGGGATGATTGGGCATCTCTTGGGTATCTTCCCAAGAGTGGTATTGCTGGATCCTTAGGTAGGTTAACTCCCAATTTTCTGAGATACTCCTACTCTCTTTTCCAAATAGTTGCATTACTTTGCAAACCCACCAACAAGAAATGAATGTTTCCCTACTCCACATACTCTCCATTAAAGGCTATCACTGGGGTTTTTAATTTAGCTATTCTGACAGGTGTAAGATGGTATCTCAAAGTTGTTTTGGTTTATATTTACTGATAGCGAAGGAAGTTGAACATGTCCTTAAGAATCTTTTGGCCATTTAATTTTCATCTATTGAGAATTCTTTGTTCAGTTGAGTATCCCCTTTTTTATATTGGGTTATTTAGAATTTTAGTGTTTAGCTTCTTGCTTTCTTTATATAATTTGGAGATTAGATCTTTGTCTGATATTTGGGTTACTGAAGACTTTCTCCCATTCAGAAGGTTGTCTTTTTGTCTTAATGGGTGTGTCCCTGGCTTTACAGAAACTTCTCAGTTTCAGGAGGTCCCTTTAATTCATTGTTGCTCTTATTGCCTGTGTTACTGGAGTTCAACTTAGGAAGTGAACTCCGGTGCCCATGTATTGCAGGCTAATTTCCTCTTTATCTTCTTTCAGATTCTGTGTTGTTGGATTTATATTGAGGTCTTTAATTGATTTACTCTTGAGCTTGGTGAAAAGTGATAAATAAGGATATATATTCAGTTTATTTATATGATGGATTACCTTGATAGATTTTCATATGTTGAAACATTCCTGCATCTCAGGGATAAAGTTACCTAATCATTCAAAATGGATTTTTTTGGTGTGTTCTTGGATACTGTTTGCCAATATTTTATTTAGAATTTTTGCATTGATGTTCATGTGTGAGATTGGTCTCTAATTCCCTTTCTATCTTGAGTCTTTATGCGGTTTTGGTATAAAGGTAACTATATATTCATGCAAAAATTTGTAAATGAATCTTCGATTTTTATTATGTGCAACACATTGAGGAGTATACGAATGAGCTCTTCTTGGTAGAATTCTGCACTAAAACATTTAGTCATTGGCTTTTGTCGTAGGGAGATTTTTGATGACAGCTTCTATTTCTCATGACTATTAGGTCTATTTAAATTGTTTATGTGATCTTGATTCGATTTTGGTATATGGTATTTATCTGAAAAGTACCCATTTCTTTGACATTTTCCAAGTATGTTTAATACATTCTTCCCCCTCCATCCAGGTCCATAAAGGTGAGAATCCAAACAAACCAGGCTTAAACAAAATCTGTCCATGCAGTCCAATCAAAACCCAGTGTCATTGTCCTTGGCTTCTCAGTCAGCCTTCATTGACAGCCACATCCAGAGTATTCAGTTGAATTATATGCTCCATCACTCCCAGTCCTGCAGGCCTTGGTGAGCACCCATTAGATCAGTCCGTCCATCTTGGTGCGTGGATTCACCTCTTTTAGGCCTGACTTCCTTGCTCATCTTCTTCCTCCTTCTGCTACTCATTTGGACCTTGGGAGCAAAATCCATTACTTCAGTGTGGGTCTCTGTCTCTATCCCCATCCATGGCCAGATGAAGGTTCTATGGTGGTATGCAAGATATTCATCAGTGTGGCTATGGAACAAGGCCATCAGGCACCCTCTGATCTGTTGCCCAGGAAAATATCGGGGTACCTCTCCTTGGACATGGGAACTCCTCTAAAGTTAAGTCTCTTGCAAACGCTAAAATGGCTCCCTTAATTAAGATATTGACTTTGCTGCTCCCATTTCCACCCTTCCTCCATCCCACACATCCCATTCCACCAAGCTCTCTAGAATCCTCCCTTTCTACCTTCTCTCTACCAATCTCCCTTTATATCCCCCTCCAGATCTCCATGCACCAAAGTTTGCCTGGCAATCTTGTCTACTTCCAATATCCAGGAGGATAAATCTATGATTTTCTTTGGGTTCACCTTCTTATTTACCCTCACTAATATCATGATTTATACTCTCAATGTAATTTATTTATGGCTAGAATCAACTTACTATTTAGTACATACAATATTTCTCTTTTTGGGTATGGGTTATCTCAGTCCTTATGGCGTTTTCTATTTCCATTTGCATGCAAAATTCAAGATACTGTTTTTTTACCACTGGGTAAAACTTCAATGTTTATTTGATCCGTTCCCAGCAATCCGAATACCTTAGAACCAAAACAATCAAACAGAAACTGTATTAATTAATTAATACTTGGCCCATAAACTCTAATTTCTTAAGGGCTAACTTTTACATATTAAATTAACCAATCATCATTAACCTGTGTATCGCCAGGTGACAGTGGCTTATGGGCAAATTTCAGCATGTCTGAATCTGTCAGCTCCATAATTCTTTCTGACTCTGCCTTCCTTCAACAATTCTATGAGCCAAACCAGATTCTTTATTTATTAACCAATAAAAGCAACACATAGAAAGATGGATCTCCCATACCATTTGACCTTTACTATTTAAATTTAAAAAAGCTTTAAATTTAACCTAGTAATAGTATATGTAACAAAGAGCTTGGAAGTAAAAAAATTCAGTTATAATATTTATATCTACACCTTCTTTTACCATAATTAAAAAAACTATGACTATAAATTTTTCAACACCGTCAAATACTCCAAAAGGATCTAAGTAAAAAGGAAGTACAGTGTGATCAACTTCCAAAACTCTAGAATTGTTATAGACATGTTACTGCCTGGACAGTCACCCAAAGATCAGATCTGCTGCTCCAATGGGGCATCCATCTTCAGGTTTGTTGTCCAACAAACTCTTCAATGAAGCATGAAATTTCAAAGACAGTTCCACCTATATTGGCAGTTTTCCATTCGCTTTCTTTTGTATCCTGCAGAATATATGCAGACACTTTCATGAGTCAGGAACCCCCAAGGATCATCCCATATTTAAGCAAGTTCACCAGTCCTTTCTGGGCTGTAACATGAAGGGCCTACTTGTTGGGGATTTTCTGTCCTGCCCAGTTCCCCAAGCTGTTTAGCCCCCAAAAAATAACACAGAAGAGTCCGTAAGTTATAAAGCTGATTGGCCCATTAGGTATAGTCTCTTACTTGCTAACTCTCACATCTTGATTATCCCATTTTTCTGATCCATATTAGCCATGTGGCTCAGTACCTTTTTCAGTGGGGCAGATCATATCCTGCTTCGGTGATCTGGTCAAAAGTAGGAGGAATCAATTTCCTCCTCCCCAGAAATCTCCTGCTCTCCTTGCATCATTTCTACTTCCTGTCTGGTATTCCCACATACACCTCCTGCCTGACCAGCCACCATTTATATAAATGATGACTGACATAATACAGACAATTCTCAGGTAGCACTTTGATCAAGGGAGACCACCTGAGAAATCTCTGGTAAGAACAGATGGCCTGATATCAGAGTACTTCATCCAGTACAAATTCAAGACTGCTGCCAGAGATGATGAAGTCTCACAGGACACTGTAGTCATGACTTGATCATAACTCTAAATTTCCTTTAGGTCCCCATAAGATTATTAGTGCCCCCAAAGAGCTGGAAGTATCCTGGAATACTACAGCCACATTCCCAAAATATGGACTATGAATATTTTCCTTTGTATATTTAATTATTTATTTATTTGTTTATTTATTTAAAGAGGGAAAAGTGGTGCGGGAGAATTGTCTGTATTCTGTCAGTTGTGTTTTTACATCATTATATTTTATTTATTTTTCACTGCTCAGGAAATTTGGTAGAAATATTCATTCCACAGAATATCTTACATATATCAAAATTCCTGTACGGGCTTATTGGGAGAGGAAAATGACCAGAATTTGACACTTAATATTTGGGTCCACATTATCCATATGTACCTTCTGGAATTTCTTTTCAATCAAAGATAAGTCTATTCAATACCAATTTTAATTTGGTAGGACTATGTATGTCTTTGTTATCATGTAAGTTATAAATAAATAAATTATTAGATCAGGTGGAATCTCAAATGCGTGCTGTAGATTGGAAATATGTCCTAGCAATCTTTGTAAATCTTTAAGAGTTTGTAATAAATCTCTCCTTATTTGCTCTTTATATATTCTGTTTTTCTCTAAACATAATTTATATCCAAGAAAATTTATATCCTGTCCTCTTTGTATTTGTTCCAGGAGCAATTTGTAATTCCCAAATAGGCAAATGTTTCTTACTCCTTCAAACATTCTTTCTACAGATTCTATATCAGAATAAGATAGCAAAATGTCTTCCATGTTGATAGAAATTACCAATTTAGGAAATTGCTTGTATATTATTTACAATGGATGACTTACAAAATCTTAGCACCGTGTTGTCTACTAAACTTCCCCTTTTAGAAGAGCCTTCTCTTCAATATTACTTTAAAACTACCAATAAAAAGAATTTAATACAGAATTAATTCTTGAGTTTTCTGAGCATCTAGTTTCTCATATAACACTGATTCTAAAACCCATCGTTTCTCCTTTGTTAAAGGCCATTGTTTAACCTATATTGATCCTTTGTTAACAATTTTAAAGGTAGGGCTGTTGATATCTTCTGAATTTATGCTAGTTGTTATTTATTATATTTGCATAACTTGAATGGTTGTTGAAAGATTTATAGTATCTTGCAATATACTTCACAGAAATATGAGTAGGTTTATGTTCCTTTTCTGAGACTGCAGGAATTTTAAATTGCATATTCCTTTGCTGCAACAGATCACAGTCACATAGATTCACTTCTCACTTAGTCACATATGGCCTCAGATTTCCTCTCTCTCTTTCTGGTCCTATATATCCAAACAATATCTGGTGTTGATTTCCTTGAGATAGGACTCCAATTCCTAATGAATGGACATCTGCCTCCTGAAGAGTTCAATTCACATGCCAAGACTCTGGAGTAAAAATTTTCACATTACTTCCCATGACCAGTAATCCATCAATTAAAATGTTATTGAATTGGACTCTCATCTTTGAGTTTTGATCATGCATAGACATCTACCAAAATATATGTGTTCTCGATCCTATTGCAATGTTTGATTCATCCTTCTTGTTTATTCATTAATCCAGAACAGTGTGGGTTTTACAACAGGCACTGGATATTTTAATTTTCCTGGGGAGACAAGTACCCCACAGTGTGGGAGTGATTGGATTATGTTTGACCTGGGGGACTGTGAGAGCCCTACCTAGAAGTTTTTTTATGTTAATTGGATGCCTTGTTTGACCCTTGTTTATCTATATTCATTGATAAAATGTATGCCTTTGCCACATCTTTGAAAAGGTCCAGAAATTTGGGACATTCTCTTTGTGTAATTCCCACAGGAAACAGTATTTGTAGGAATGCATTGTCTAAAATCCAGGTGTCGTATTCTACCACAGTTAAAACCATTTGTATCTTGATATTTCTTCAAATATTTGGAAATTGCTTTTCTTATCCATGCCTCAGTATTATAGTCAAATGATTGAAAACTGTCAGTGTGCATGAACCAGTCACCCATTGATGCGTCTCTAATCTTAAGGTCACATTTCTTCTTGTATTCTTATGTAAAAAATTTCAACTGTCAGAGAGTCAGTAAGTACACATCTAGCTTCCGGATCTGTTATTTTTATTTTTTTATTTTAAATGATTATTTTATTTATTTAAAATTTCTACTTCTTCCCAATCTACCTTTTTCCTCTCTCTCCCCACCTATCTCTCCCTCTCTAGCCCTTAGTCCTAAGAGCAGTCAGGGTACTCTGCTTCATGGCAAGACAAAGGTCCTCCCCACTCCATCCAGGTATATAAAGTTGAGCATCCAAACAGACCAGGCTCCCACAATGTCAGTCCATGCAATAGAATCAAAACCCAGTGCCATTGTCCTTGGCATCTCAGTCAGTCCCCATTGCCAGCCACATTCAGAGGGTTCAGTTTGATCACATGCTCCATCACCCCCAGTTCAGCTGGCATTGGTAATCTCCCAGTATAACAGTTCCACTGTCCCTCGTTGTAATACTTGTCTCTGTAGTTCCTGTTAGTTTATCCAGATTTTTCATACCCAGCTTTCCCTCGGTTTGTGTTTTCTTCATTACCTCCATTTTGTTTTTCAAATCTTGAACTGTTTCCCTTACCTTTTTCCTTGCTCTTTTTTGATTTTCTAGGTCATCTATGAGAGATTTCCTCATTTCATCTGCTTTTGTTTTTGTTATCTCCATTTCTTTACCGCAGTTTTTCACCTCCTGTTTAAGTTCCTCTATCATTTTCGTATAGTTCCGTTTAAAGTCGATTTCTTCTATATTTTTCTGGAGAAGGTTGTTCAATTCTCCTTGTTGCATGATCCCTGGATTCTGGTGTAGTTATGTTGCCCTTCAAATGGTTGGAGGAATTCTTGCATTGGTGCCTGCCCTACCCGTCCTTCAAATGCAGCCAGGAGAGTCTTGGCATCTTGGTCTAAACTTTGTTGTGACTGACTCTGAGTGGATCTCCTCCGTGCAGGAGAAGGAACTGTTCCTGGGCCCAGAACCTCCCAGACAATAGGGCAGGCAAAGGGAGGTGGTCAGGGATGTGTGAATAAAGAAGTCCCTGCATCAAGAGCTAAAGTGGCCCAATGTACCTTTCACAGAATAACTTTATGTATTTAACCTTGGTCTAGATCAGGAGACACATAGAGAAAGCTTGCAGTCAGTAGTGCCATGATCTTGGTCAAGTGTTTTTGTGTGCAGCCACCTGACTCATGGCTTGAGGGTAAAAGGAGAGGTATGACTGTCGTTCTGGCTTCTTTGCCATTCTGCGCACATTTTTATTACTCATGTGGAGGATAGGCATACTGCCTCCTCTCATTGACCTACTCAGTCAGAAAGCAGGTTTCCCAACAGAGGGGAATTGCCTCTGAGCAGCAAGAATGCATCTCTGAGACAGATACACTGAGCTGTAGAGAATATTTTGCTAATTTTCCTACTATTGTCTTATGACAAAATTACATTTACACATCCAAACCTATTTCTTTGTCAAAAATCAGGTGTTCGTAGGTGTGTGGAATAATGTCATAGGCTTTGATTTGATTCAGTTGGTAGATTTGTCTGTTTCTATGCCAATACCAAGATGTTTTTATTACTGTAACTCTGTAGTAGAGCTTGAAATCAGTGAATGCGATACATCTGGAAGTTACTTTATTGTAGAGTATTGGTTTGGTTATCCTGTGATTTTTGTTTTCCCATATGAATTTGAGGTCTGTGAAGAATTGGGGTGTGATATTGATGAGGAATGCATTGAATCTGTAGATTGCTTTTGGTAAGATTAATATTTTTAGTATGTTGATCCTACCTATCAAAGATCATGGAAGAGCTTTCCATTTCTGATATCTTCTTAAATTTCTTTCTTCAAAGGGTTAAAGTTCTTGTCATCCAGGTCTCCCACTTGTTTGGTTAGTAACCCCCCAATATCATATCACATCCTCTTTCCAAATACATGTCCCCTCTACTTCAACCATAGAATATAATTGTTGTTCTTCTTATATTATTGTGCTCAGGTCCTCCACTAGAGTATAGACACCTTGACAAGGACCAGTCACCTAAGGAAAGTACACTTTCTCAAGTCCAGGACCATTTAGCTGACAAAGTATTTCAGTTGCAGGTGATATTTTTATTAATAATTTAGTAAACTATTAATACTAATATTATTATTGGTTCTTTCCTTTTATTTTTTATCAATTTCCTCTTATGACCTTCATAAATTACACTGGCTATTTTATATGGGACCATAAAAAGATTTCTGATTGAGAAAGATGTTTCAACATTTCAAATAATACAATAGGTATTAGTTCTTTAGGATTACAAGACTTAGAATATTTTCACTGCTCAGAATCCACTACCCAAGACAAATAGTCATGAAAACATTAGAATGTTTAGAGTTACTGTACTAAGCAACCGCTGTCATTTGTCCATTCTGGAAAATAATTTGAAGAGTCTTAAGACTTCTTGGATGTCTGTGTGGTCTAAACAGCTCATGGTCTTCAGGAAGAACTTCAACACCATTGGATGTTCCCCAAACCTGCTCATCTCAATCCATATCGCCCTTGATATACAGTCATCTTTGTCTTTTTAATGCTACCTCTCTTGCTCTGTGTTCTGTATCTTGAGGTAAGTCATTCTGAAGGTCCCTTTGAAAAGGAACAAATCCCAGAATTGAATCATGTGGTGTGAATCATCACATCCTCCTTTCTATGTATCAGTTATATTATTGAGCATGGACCAGGAAATGAATTGGTTAAATTATGACTCAATAACTCAAATGATGGTGCTGCCAAACCATGGGGGTATCCCTCTCTTCCTTCTATAAATAGAATCCATCATCGGACTTTATAAACTATATTATTTTTTTTAAAAAAAGCATTTCTTCCCAGTATTTTTCATGCATTGTATTTTATCCTATTTTGGTCCCCCTCAATTCCTCCCAGAACTTCTCCACTTTTCTACCTCTTGGTGCTGTACACTTTTACCATGGGAATACATGTAACAGAAAACTGGCTATCTTGAATTTGAAGTATACAGTTCACTGACTTAAGGTGGTTTGTTTATAGACATTTCTGGAACTTTTTTGTCTTTTTCATTTTGATTTATCCTCACCCACTGTCCAGTCCCTGGTAACCCCCACTGTACTTTCCACATCTGTATATTTCACCCTATGGGGTGTCTCATAAGTGGGAAATGATGCCATAATTGTTTCTCTGTGATTTTTCTCTATCCACATACTGTTATGTTCTCAAAGATCTCACATATTAAACAAAGTCAGAATTTCCCCCTTCAGATTTGTATATGTCTTCAGCCATCAAGGAACATGCACATGGATGACACCTTTGCTTACTGAGAAGGGTGCCATGAATGTTGTTGAATGAACATGTATTCAAGATGATTCTTGAATTCTTTAGGGAATAGGCCCTGAAACTAAAATGATAGATCTTATGGCAATTCTCTGTTCTAGCCTATGAGAGATAACTCTCTAGTTTTCTACATTGCCTGCTTGCTCCACTGGCAATGCATAAAGATTTTTAACAGTCTCACACCTTCTCTTGCAGTTCTGTGTTTTTCTTCTTATAAAAAAGGTATTGTGCATAAAATGTTTTATTCAAGCTGAAATAAAAAGGAAAAAGAGGTGAGTATTTTATATTTTTCACAAATTTCTATCAGTCATCACTTTCCTTTTTATAAGACATAGGGATGACCACTGTTGACCACTGCTGTATATATCATACAATTCATGTATTTGTTGGTAAAGTTTCTATGTGAATAAAATTTATCTACTTTTAGCAGAGCCAAGGAGCACTGTCTTTGACTGTAAACTATCGGGAGACTGGATAATCCATTATATCTCTATAAAGTATTAAATTCAAGTATATTACTTCACTATTTTGCACTTTGCTCCTAACCTACAAAAGTTTGAGATCATTGCTATGTGCCTGTTATTTCACTTTCATGAGGCTTGAACGATTTTTACTGAAAAATGTTTTTGCATACAATACCTACTGGTAATGGATTCCCTTCCCCCAACTCCTCTCAGATCATCCCTGACTCTCCGTCTCCCCAAATGCACACCCATTCATTCTCTCTCACACTGGAAAGCAAATGGATATCCCAAGATGATTAAAAAAATAACAGAATAGGTAAAATAAACAAAATACCAGGAGAAAGGGCCAAAGAAGAAAAACAAGAAACAGATGCAGATGGTGCCTGTTCTAAAGAGTAGTTGGTATACCCAGTGAGATTCCTTTGGTGAAAACAAGCTTTTCCTTTGGATTGGAGATAGTGTCTGAGTTAGGCATGGGGGCTTGCAGGACTGAAGGTTTAGTTATTGCGTATATGCTTATAAACATTAATGCAAATCCAGAGAACTGGACTACGAGGATGGGTCTGTGCTCCAGGGATGGGTGAGGATTTGTTATATGAGTCACACTCTGCATCACTGTACTTTTCTCTTTTTCTTCTTTTTTTTTGCAGGTGCTTCACTTTCTCCCATAATTCCCTGTCCAGTTCAACATTTCTTATTACTACTAAGTAACTAAGCCCATCTGAATTCATCTTCAAAATGTATAAATACTACTACAAAAGGCAGAGGTAAGGGCTAAGGAGAAACCTATACTGTGATCTTCAAACTTTTTCTGAAAAATAAACATGCATCCACCCCACAGATATCAGACGTGGAATTAACAAAGTCTTCAACAGTCTGAATCTTGATCCACTCTCCTTCAGCGCTGTGCTATAGACAGTGTATTCACCAAGGTGGCTATCAATTCCAAACCCATCATGTTGGTGTAAGTTTTCAAGTAGGACATCTGTGCCTTCACTCAGTTAGAACACAGTGGGTGTGTAAGAGAAAGTATTTCTGGGCAAGAAAATATACGTTGTAGGTTCCCCAAACGGTTCTTCATATGCAGTCACTGACACAGTCCACATTTCTACTGATAAAAAGACTCCATCTTTTACCTTTCTGCAAAACAACCAAGCTGAGATCCCTGGGGCATAATTTTCCATCTGATCATTTTCACTTACACCCAAGGATTTAAACTGATAAGACATCCTGATAACATGGTTCACAGGATCAAGTAAAATGTTGTTTTACTTCACAGAAAATAGTTGTTTATTCAAAATTTGTCAAAATACTTTGCATATGTTAATGAAGTGACTTTGGTTATTCAAAGATAGAAATTGGAGGAAGTCATAAGGACAAAAATGTCCACAAAGTCTGCCATGATTTCTGTTTTACATACTTTGTGTGTGTGTATAGGTGTGTTATTGATAGAAATAAGTATCCAATACATACTAGGCAATGAATATATCACCTAAATATGTTATCATATTTCATTTTTTTAAAATACATCGTCAATGGTAAAGCCATTATGATTTTAATTGTGCTTTTCTCTATTGCTTTCTTTAGCAAAAATCTTATAAATTGTAACAAATATGCAAATAAGAATGTCACTGACTACTGAAGCCAACTGGATAGATAACTGTTCTCCCTGAAGTTACAGTTTTGTGTTCATCTTTCACACTTAAAGATGAATATATCTCTTTACATGTATAAATAAGTCACTTATATTTCATGGATACAAATGAGTTCAATGGCTCATTTGTGAGAGGTTTGGAGTTCAACTCTCAGCACCAACATAGCAGCTCAAAACCAGTTGTAACTCCAGTGCCAGTTTCTGACACTCTGTTCTGAACTCTTCAGGTATCAGGCACACAAAATGTACATACATGTATATGCAAGCAAAACACACCAAAACATAAAATAATAATCTATTTTGTTTTGTTATAGATGTATGTGTAGGGGTTGGGCATGTTGGTACCATGCCCTTGGAGGCCAGAAGAGGGCATCAAATCCCCTGGAGGTGGTTGTGAGTAGCTCAGGGAAGGTGCTAGGAAAGAAACTCTGGTCGTTTGCAAGAATAGGAAGTACTCTTATCCACTGAAGGGTCACCAACCTTGTTTCTTTTATTGTTATCTACAGAATGTGCAGGAGTAATATATAGAAATAGCTTTTCAATGCAACTTTTAGACAGGAGAAACAAAATGGCTCTTTAGGCCTCTAACAATGATTTGTTCTGTGTCTTCTCTTTTCCCTCATGTTCCTGGTTGATTCCACACTTTCCTGACAGCATCTACAACTCTGCCGAAGTGAAGGAGTGGATCTTCAGACTGACAAGCCTCCTTTGCAGTTTTTTGGTCTGGGGTTTTGGGATAAGCCTAGCTACCAGTAGATACTGGCGCATTTGGGAATTCAACAGCAAGGCTCTACCCCTGTTGTACATTGGACTGTGGGAAGCTTATTATTATCAAGAAGTCAACAATTCAGGTTCAATAACCAGGGTGCCAGTGTACAGTGCTATGAACTCCAACTGGACCATTTCAATAGAACTTGAGTATGCAAGGGGCCTGATAATATTGTCTAATTTTATGCAGCCCGTAGTCCTTATTTTTACCTCAGTGGCCATTATGGTCTGCTGGATCAGAGCCCCATACCCTGATTTCATGATCCTGTGCTACAAAACATCTGTCTTATTTCTGATCTTCAACATCATTTGCACAGTTCTGGCTGTGAGTTTGAACCACCTGGTGGACATTTATGGTCAAAGCACCCTTGACTTTCCACTAACATTTCCGGTCAGTAAAAAGGATCTGATAAGAAAGCAGAAAACCCATGTGCTACCACTGGGGATGCTGACAGCTGTGCTTTCAGTCATCAGCATCATTACATTGCTTTATGAGATGTGGTCAATTATAAAGCAAAAGCCACAGTGAAGTCAATAGTTGCCTAAATAGATCACTGTCTGTAGAATTGAGCTAAGGGCTCCTGTATCAGCAACATCTGCCAGGAGACTCCTTCAAGATACTTTCTGTGTGCACATAAACCTGCTCTGGTCATCTACTCATGTCAAATAAAACGTTAACTGCATTACCCATGTTTGTCACCTGCTTACGACTTGCTCTACTCTACAAATGCACTACCATCTCTTAAGGTCTTCATTTCTGGAAATATAGGCCAGGATTGTACATAGAGATACTTAAAGCAAAGGCAGGATACAAACAAGGGCAGAGAAGAGTTCAAGTTGCATTCATACACATGACCAACTCCAGGCTAAAAGGAGTTTAAATAAATAAGCTCACACCAACAAACAGGAAAGCAACTATATCTCCACTGTGGAGTCCTTAGCTTTTATACTGCTTTGGAGGTTGGAGCAAAATCTCTGATCTTTGTCACCTCTGACTGTGTTGGGATTGGGGAGATAGAGTCCACAATGTGCAATTGAGCTAAACGAGGGATATCCATGGGCACTGCCCACTACGGGGCACTAGCACACTTCTATTTCCCTTTTGTGAAGAACCCAACCATGGGCATTCATTGTCACATATATAACCTCTCACAGATAGTGTATCTCCCTTTTAAAGAACAATTGAGTTAGACCCACACTTTCTCCATATGGATGGAAGCTGTGCTATAGTAAGAGGATTCTGACAGAAATTGGTAGGAAAATAGAACCACACAAGGTCCTCTTGCTCCACATTCTAAAGAGGTATGCTTCGGCAAATAAATAAATACATAAATAAATAACTCATAATATAAACTGAAGATATGGGTGGAAAGTTTAGTTTCCAGGACTTTCACCTCAGTCATTGTTTGTTCTCAGACATCAGTTAGAAGGCAATTCAGTCTCCAGGGGAAGCCACCTCTCCAAATTTACATGAAATAGCTAAATTTAGACTCTGAAATTTTCAGTGCAATTTTTTCAGAAGTTTTTACTCCATTAAGGCATAGAGCAGAGGTTCTCAGCCTTGCTAATGTGATGACCCTTTTAATAGAGTTCCTCATGTTGTGGTAGCCCTCAAGCACAAAATTATTTCATTGCTACTTCTTAACTGTAATTTTGCTCCTGTCATGAATCATAATGTAAATACCTGGTATGCAACCCCTGTGAAAGGGCATTCAACCCCCCAAGTGGCAGAACCCACAGGTTGAAAACTACTGGAATAGAGGAAGAAGATGTGAAGGAGAGTGTAAAAGTGCCTAAAGGGAAAATGAGATAGAATTCATCCCAGTACTTCATGGAGACCACAGTATCAGAAATAGGGAATGGCAGAGGAGTGACATGCGTTCAAGTTGTTGGAATGCATACCACCATTGCAAGAACTTTATGTGAAATTCCCAAATGAAGCATTGCTAAGATGTTAGACTCAATAAGCTTTAGCAAGACAAAATGATGGCAGAAGGCGAGGAAGGGAGATGTGAATTGTTCCCATTACAAAGAAGAAGACGTGAAGTGATATCATGACCCCAAATCTTTTTTCTGAATCCTGACATGGACTTATGATTTTTAGTAGAAGAAAAATTGGAGGAGATGCCAAGAATTATCCATAGATACAGAGGTATATAACAAGGTCAAGGTATAGAACATCCCCTATTTTGTAGTGATTTAGGTCCATTTGACCTGAAGAAAATGGAGGTGGGAAATGGGAGGAGGGAGGGGTTTGAGGGAAGAGGAGGAAAGAGAAACTGCATTTAAGATGCAAAATATGAGAGAATACCAGAAAAGAAGCATCAATTTCTAGGTTGAGAATATTTTCAGAGGAGCTGAGTGACCTGAAGGTCATATGAAGAGCTCCAGGGATGCAGTGTTTGTAAGTTGTGACTCGTGTTGAGGTGGGCTTTTTATTTAATGTGTATTTGTCTGTGTATGTGAATGGTAACTGAGAGAGTTTTAGAGTAAAGTGTACTTGGAGGTCATAAGATGACCAATGAGAGCTGGTTTGCTTTTACGACCATGAGGGTTTTGGGATAGAATTCCGGTCATGAGGCTTGACTAGAAGTGTCTGTACAATAGAAACTGACATGGGATGTGTTCTTTGATGATGCAACTGCCCTTGAGCGATTCTATCTATAAGTAACCCCTTACCCATATTCCTTCAAGTAATTACATCAGTTAGGCTTCCTGGATGTTCTGTGTCAGGAATTCTTCAATTAGACATTTTCACTTTTTTATATTTATCATTTTCTTTGACTGGTATGCCTACTTCTCTCAAATCTTCAATGCCTAAGATTCTCTCTTCCATTTCCTGTATTTTGTTAGTGATTCTTGAATTTATAGTTTCAGTTTGCTCACCTTGACTTCTCTTTTTCAGTATTCCAATTTGTGCTTTCTTTATTCCTTATATCTTTGTATTCAAGTCTTGAATAGTTTTATCCATTTCTTTTGACTGTTTTTCCTTGGCTTTCTTGAAAGGATTTATTCATTTTCCACAATAGTTGTTTGCCTTTTTCTCAATTTCTAAAAGGGATTTATTTAATAATTTCTTCTTTAGGGATATCTGACATTTTCATTAGGTTAGATTTAAGGCCTGTGTGTGTGTGCTTCAGCATGTAGGGATTTTCAGGGATTGCTGTACTAGGACAACTGAGCTCTAGTAGTGATAAACTGCTTTGCCTACCTTTGATTGTGTTCTTATGCTGTCATCTAGGCCTCTGCATTTGTGGTGACTATAGGCTTACTTAACAATTTCTGATTTTGTCAGTTTTGGATGGGTAATTTGTTCCATGGATTTCTGGCAGACAGCATAGCTTCTGGGCGAGCTGAGAGTCTCTGTCTAATTCAGGGACTGGGACACAGTGACCAGGAAGGAAGGAGGCCTTGGTAGGGCAGGCACCGTGAGAGTGAGAGGCATCTGTTAGCAGTTGGACTACCTAAACTTCTGGTGAGAATCGTTGCCTCTGGCTAAAGAAGGAGTATCTGTCCGAATTGGGATCTGGGACATGGCAAAAAAGAACGATTGTTAATGCAAAGAAATAATGTTGTGTTGTCACCTTCACTTAAATATTTTCCCATATTTTATTTTTGATGTTGAATATGGCATAGGCCTTTTTAATATTAACAACATTTCCTCTCCTCTTTCAAGTTAGTTTAACATAGACTGAACCACAAATAAAATACTGAAATATTAAAAAAAAGAAAAGAATGAGAGGCAGTTGCCAGTTGATGATTGTGCACACCTTTAATCTCAGCAGTTGAGGGGCAGAGGCAGGTGGATCTCTATGAGTTTGAGGCCAGCCTGATCTACAGAGTGAGTTTTAGGACAAGCTCCAAAGCTACACAGAGAAACTCTGTGAAGGGGGAGGAGAGTTAGAATTGTGTATTGTGTGCAGCAATCTAGAGAGTAGGGGAGATCCATGAGCCATAGATCTACCTGAAGTTCTAGTGGTCACAGTGGCCCATGATCAAGCAGGGGGTCTCCATCTGAACTGGGGGTCAAGACATGGAGATGAAGAAGACTATGGTTTGGGCTAGGTTAGCCAGGAACCTCAAGATTTGGGGAAGGTGTCTTCAGGTGGGTGACCTACTTGGAGTTCTGGCATCTGGAGTGATCTCTGATCAAGAAGGTGGGCTCCATCCTTGTTGGAGGCTGGGACATAGTGACCCAATTTCTATCTTTAAATTATCCCTATCCAAATACTCTTCTCCCAACTTGCCTTAGTGCACCTACAGCCTTTGTACATTCCTGATTTCTGAATTTATTCCATGTCATAAATTCACATCTGAATGTTTGTGGCTCGAATCTGCAGGTGAGACAGAAACTGTAGGATACCTCACTCTATGGCCTTTTCTAGTTCTAGCCATTTGCCAGTAAGTGTCACACTGTCATTTTTCATAGCAGTTGAACAACATTCCACTGTGTGTCTGAAGCATATTTTAATTATCCATTAGTCTGTTTAAAGACGTTTAGGTCGTTTTCAGTTTCTGGTTCTCATGAATAGAGCTCTCATTCGATCAGTCCCCTTGTATCAGTGGGTGAACGTACCCTTCGCGGTCCTGACTTCCAGTGCTCCAATGTGGGTCTCCGTCTCTATCTCCATCCATCTTCAGATGAAGGCCCCCTCTGATTTTGCTTTCCTTGCTCACGATCTCCCTCCCTCTGCTTCTCATTTGGGCCTAGGGAGTTAAGTCCAGTGTTCCAATATGTGTCTCTGTCTCGATCACCATCCATCGCCATATGAAGGTTCTGTGGTGATATGCAAAATATTCATCAGTATGGTTATGGGCCAAGGC
Source organism: Myodes glareolus (assembly GCF_982192425.1). Taxonomy (NCBI): domain Eukaryota; kingdom Metazoa; phylum Chordata; class Mammalia; order Rodentia; family Cricetidae; genus Myodes; species Myodes glareolus. The sequence continues at coordinate 147,440,780 of NC_142053.1, forward strand.
CAGATCAGGCACCCTCTCCTCTGCTGCCCAGAGTACAATCTGGGGACCTCTCCTTGGGCCTGGGAACCCCTCCAAAATCAAGTCTCTTGTATACACCTAAATGGCTCACTTAGTTGAGATATAAACTTCCCTGCTCCCATAACCATCCTTCCTCCGTCCCCCCTCCCATTTCCCCAATTCATCCCCGATCCTACCCCTCTCCCCTCTCCCTAACCATCTCCCCGTGCTTCCACCCCAACAACCCCCGTGCACCCAAGTTTGCCTGGCAATCTTGCCTACTTCTAATATCCAGGAGGATAACCATATGATTTTCTTCAGGTTCACCTTCTTATTCAACTTCTCTAGGATCACAAATTATAGACTCAAAGATCTTTAACTATGGCAAAAACCACTTATGAGTGAGTACATACCATATTCCTCTTTTTGGGTCTGGGTTACGTCCTCAGTAAAGCGTTTTCTATTTCCATCCATTTACATGCAAAATTCAAGATGTCATTGTTTTTTACCGCTGAGTAAAACTCTAATGTGTATATGTTCCACACCTTTGTTAACCATTCTTCTATTGAGGGGCACCTAGGTTTTTTCCAGGTTCTGGCTATTACAAATAGTGCTGCTATGAATATAGTTGCTCAAATGCCTTTGTAGTATGATAGGGCATCTCTTGGGTGTATTCCCAAGAGTGGAATTTCTGGGTCATGAGGGAAGTTGACTCCCAGTTTCCTGAGAAACCGCCACACTGATTTCCACAGTGGCTGCACAAGTTTGCATTCCCACCAACAATGGATGAGTGTTTCCCTTACTACACATCCTCTCCAGCATAGGCAATCATTGCTGTTTTTGATTTTAGCTATTTTGACAGGTGTAAGATGGTATCTCAAAGTTGTTTTGATTTGCATTTCCCTGATCGCTATGGAGGTTGAATATGACCTTAAGTGCCTTTTGGCCATTCGAACTTCATCTGTTGTGAATTCTCTGTTCAGTAGAGTACCCCATTTTTTAATTGGGTTAATTAGAGTTTTAGTGTCTAGTTTCTGGTGTTCTTTGTATATTTTGGAGATCAGACCTATGTCTGTTGAGGGGTTGGTGAAGATCTTCTCCCAATCTGTAGGTTGCCTTTTGGTCTTAATGACAGTGTCCTTTACTTTGCAGAAGCTCCTCAGTGTCAGGAGGTCCCATATTCCTCAAATCTCTATTGTCTATGCTACTGGGGTTCTACCTAGGAAGTGGTCTCCTGTGACCATGTATTACAGACTATTTCTCACTTTCTCTTCTATCAGGTCAAATGTGGTCAAATTTATATTGAGGTCTTTAATCCATTTGGTCTTGCGTTTTGTGCATGGTGATAGATATGGATCTACTTTCATTCTTCTACAGGTTGACATCCAGTTATGCCAGCACCGTTTGTTAAAGATGCTTTCTTTCTTCCATTGTATACTTTTAGCTCCTTTGTTGAAAACCTCCCCCAGGACCCAGCAATTTCACTCTTGGGAAGATACCCAAGAGATGCCCTATCATACTACAAAAGTATTTGTTCAACTATGTTCATAGCTGCACTCTTTGTAATAGCCAGAACATGGAAACAACCTAGGTGCCGCTCAATAGCAGAATGGTTAAAAAAGGTGTGGAATGCATTAGAGTTTTATTCACCAGTAAAAAACAATGACATCTTGAATTTTGCATGCAAATGGATGGAAATAGAAAACGCTTTACTGAGTGAGGTAAGCTAAATCAGAGGGGGCCTTCATCCAACGATGAATGGAGATTGAGATGGAGACCCACATTGGAGCACTGAACCTAGCTACCAATGTTCAATTGCAGAGCAGAAGGAAGGAGAACATGAAAAAGGAAGTCATGACTGCCAAGGGTGCGTTCACCCACTGATACAAGGGACTGATCGAATGAGAGCTCACCAAGGCCAGCTGGACTGGGACTGAACGAGCATGTGACCAATACAGATTCTCTGAATGTGACTGAAAAGGGGGCTGACTGAGAAGCCATTGACAATGGCACTGGGTCTTGTTTCGTCTGAATGGACTGGCTTTTTGAGATCCTGGCCTGTTTGGATGCTCATCTTCCTGGACCTGGAGGGAGGGGGGGAAGCTTGGATTTCCCACAGGGCAGTAAACCCTGACTGCCCTTGGGAATGGTGAGGGAGGAGGAGAGTGAGTGGGGGGAGCGGGAGGGTATTGGGGGGAGGGGAGGAAGTGGAAATTCTTTAAATAAATAAATAAGGAAAAAAAGAACAATAAAAATTAAATAAAATAAAATACAATGATGCTCCAATTCTTTCAAATTCCCTCATATTTTTTATCACGTTTTATATGAATCTCAACAGCAAGGAACCTAAAAGATATATTTTTATGCAGTTTACAGGAGTCAGCTCATAAAAATAACTATGAATTACAAATTCAGTGAGTGAAAATACCAAGAATAATGTACTTGCGATTCCTTTTTTGTGATATTTAAATCCTAACCTAATCTTCTTGTCTTGTCCCTCCCCTTTTCCTAACCCCTCCCTTTATCTCTTTTTTCTTCCCATTGCCCTATCCACTACCCCTCCATTTTTTCTACTCAGATACAGGCCATGGATATCATTCAGTCAAGGTATATCAAGCTGCACTGTGACCAGACTACCCCACCATCAGCAACGTTAGATGAGTCAATCCTGCAGAAGAAATGGGTCCCAAAATTAGGCAACAGAGTTAGAGACATCACCTGCTTTCACTGATACGAGGCCCACATTACGACCAAGTAACACAACTGTAACATATATGCAGAGGTCCCATAAGGCTCCTTGGTTATCATTTCAGCCTCTGTTAAACCCAAGAGCCCAGGTTTGATATTTCAGGGAATTTTCAGGTGGTACCCTTGACTCCATTGTGTCCTATAATCTTTCCTCCTTTCTCCCACAGAATTCTCCAGGCTTAACCTTGAGGATGTTTGCCTGTGGGTATCTGCATTTGTTTCCATAGTTGCTGGGAGAAGACTCTCTGATAACAGTCGGACTATGCACCAATTGATTCTGGATGTTGTGACCTACTTCTGAGTGGCTTGAGTCCTCTAGGGTTGAGGGCAAGGCCCAGCAGCAGGGCCAGGGACTAGTAGGGATAACCAAGGCCTGGAGCAGGACATAAGAAAAGTCTGCTAACAATGAGACAAGATATATTTTCCAATCTATGCAATAGTGCATCATAACATGGAGAGTACTCTAGGACCTTAGCCTTTCAGGAATACTCACTAACCTGACATATATAAACTAAAACTTCAAAGGAGATACTGACACTCTGGATTCAAGGTTTGAAATACGTTCTGACTGAGTATGTTGTGCATTTACCAAATTTGATAGAAACACATAATTCAACAACCTCCCTCCATTCTAAGAAATGGCTTAAACTTTGTTAAGCAAAGTTAAGATTAAAAATCTTCTCTACCCTTTGGTGGATAGTGTTGATTCTATGCACACCTGTTTCAAGAACTTTGCGTCTTATGGAGGAGAACCTATACAACAAAGAAAAATGTTGAACAGCTCCTTCACAGACAATAATCAGTGAAATTTTGTACTCTTCCTTTAGGCAACACGTTCAGTTACATGACCAATGTCCAAGGTTTTGGTCTTGGATTGATTGGGAGACTCACTTAAAATGGAAGCTAATATTAATGGTCATAATTGATCACAAGCCTTGGAAGAATAAAATACATAAAGAGCACTACATCTCAGAGTTATAGCAGCTTCTTGGTCTCATAATGGGCAGAGAAAATTCTTCCATTGTTTCCAGGCTGTAGGTACCCAGGTCTTTTTCCCTTTTCTTCCTTGGCATTTTGCAGGGCTGTTTGACCTCTGGCCCCTGGAGATTCTGCACTAGCAATGGCTTGAGGGTAGCTTAGAAAGAACTTGGCTGTCTTTATTATGGTAATTCCACCTGTAAACAAGGTTGCAGCTGTGGGCCCTACACGCCTCCCACGCCTGCCTACCCTGTAGCTGATTCTGCCTGAGGTGCTGGGAATGTATCAATCTATTCTACTGCTCCTGATGGGAGGGGGCCATGCCCTTTTGAACCCTCTTGCCTCCTGGTATAAATACCCAACTTGAGTTTAATAAAGGCTGTTTTACTCTTTGGCAAGCAAGCAGGTCTCTTGTGTTTGTCTGTTTAAACCCTTAGGACAGTCATCCATTCTCGTGGCCCTGGTTCAGGAAAGTGCGCTCCTGGATCAGGCCTGGGTATCCACAGAAAGTGCGGAGGCTTACACCAGGCAATAACATTAAGCAGAGTGTCACAACATAATCTACTCACATATTTAAAATCAACTATACCCACTTATGACTTCTCAATATATCCTCTAACTTTTTCCAAAAGACACAAATCTCCATCAGTCTTGTAGCTTTCTCTACTTCTCCTATTCCACAACTACCAAAAAGATGTGTGGTCCAACACACATATAAGTGAAGTCATCACTATGCTAATCTAGGAGACAGACAAAAACTTAGATATAATCCATATACTGAAGTTCTTATATTAAAAGGATGGAAACAGCATTATGTCTCTTCTACCTGTCACTTATTCATCCCCTTCTTTTTCAAATGAAGACAAATAGCTTTCATATACTTTTCTTTAGCTGAACTTTATACCAATGGAATTGAGAAAATGAATGGAGAAAACAGGTGTATGAATACTAGTTTCAGTACAGAACACAAAGTCACAAGCTAAATGACAGAAAATCTAAACATTCGCTTAACAGAAACACACAAACACCCACACATGCACAAATGTAGAACACAGTTAATGGCTGTGGTGTTCAAAACACACATGGTCACATAAATCTTTTATCGAATTTAACTAGAGGTGTCTGTTTTTTCTACATTTTTTTGCAACTTACATTTTTCCCTTAAGAAATGCATTTCATATCTTCTGTAACTCATGAGCCTGTAGATGCCACCTAAATACTTTTGAAACTTTTGTGACATCCAATGAAAAAGACGTCTGAACCTGAGGACTTGTTATCCTCCTTCTTAATCAAACTGACTCTAAAACCTCCATTTTGTCAGTCAAGTTTTCTTTGTTCCTGAAGAATAGCAGTGAGGTCTCAACAGGTGCTGCTTATGGAATTCACTGTAAGAAAAACTGTTCTGTATATTTTGAACTAATAATCTCTTCTGTTGCCTCAAAAGAAGAGATTATTGACTACAAATTAACCTAGGACCATTGCATGTATGTTGAGAGTTGTATATAATTATTTGGTCTTTTTACCTCAAGCAGTAAGAAAAGGAACTAATATGATACATAAAATAACTCTTTGCAACTTTTACCCCATGCTGGAATACCTTATAATGCCTTTATGTATGTGATAGGATATTGTTCCTTATCTCAACTTAGTAAGTCATGCTTTGAAGAATCCCATGGAACTGTGGAACAATGGTCTGCACCCTGTCAATTGTAGTTAAATAGGAGGCTCATTAGCTAGTAGACAGGCAGGAAGTATAGGTGGATAAACCACGCATAAGTTATGGTTGGGTTAACTATACAAGATAAAGAGGATTATCAGAAGAAGAGACAAACCATCTTAAGTCATGACCCAGCCACAGAGGAAGCAAGAAGTGACTGCCTCTCTGAAAAACTCATCAAGCCACATTGTTTTCACAGACAAGAATCATGGGCTAATATAGGTTATAAGAATTAGTTAGTATGAAGAGCCTGAGATACTGGGCCAATCAGTATATAATTACTGTAGATCTTTTTGTATTTTATTTGTGAATGAATGTCTGGTAGACCAGGTGGGACAGAAACCTCTCTAGAGTACAACACAAAATACATTATGTCTTACCATATTGTAGACAACGTGAAGCCAAACAACTATGATACATTGTAAGTAGGATATATGCTTGAAAATATTCTACCTGTGATCATGCACTTCCTTTACAAAGAATGTTCTCTGGCTATGGAAAATTGAAAATATAAGACTTTTTAAATATTATACCTTATTATTCTCTAGTGAATTTTGAGCAACTAGAGACAAAATTTCACAAATTAAAATCAATCAGGTACTTCAGATTATAACATTGTTAATTTTGTCACAGTTATTGGAACCTGGACGCACAATCTGCTTCCTCTTCCATGGATTGAAACAATACTCCCTCCCAACATGGAAGGCTCATTCTCCTTTTTCTCACCCTGACACATATCGTATTTGCAAACTTTAAGTCTTACATCTGCTTGAAAACTAAGATGTTAAATGTGTAATTCTAATCACACAGTTCCTATAAGATGGTAATGATAATGACTATCTTTGCATGAAGATATATTGTGTGACACATATTTCCTTCATGTACTCAACATTGAGCACACTTAAGAAGAGACATTTACAAGTGATAAAAGGAAATCATAAAGGAAGGAAGGCATGAATTAAAAAAAAACAAATTCAAAAGGAAAGAAAGCAGGGCACATAATTTCAATACTTGTTTATACCTGAAAGTGAGTGAGAGGAAATAGTATATGATGAATGAGGGGAAATTGATAGGTGGCATGAAATTAGGAAAGGAGAAGTCCATAGAAAGTAAGAACTCGAAAGTAAGATTATACTCTTTAATTAAGGAGGCCTCTTAATACACACCTATATAAAATATATGATTTAATATTTGCAAAATAAACTAAAATATATAATATATGTGAATGAAAAAGCATATTTAACATATACTATTTTATGTAATAAAACTTAATGAGAAAATTATGAATGGTAGAAGAGATACATGCCATGTATCTCCATACATTTTCCTACAAATTTCAAGATGTCATTTTGGTTTTCTGCAGTGTAGTATTCCATTGGGTAAATGTACCACATTTTCATTATCTTTTCTTCAATTGCAGGGCATTTACGTTGTGTCCAGGTTCAGGATATGACAAAACTGCTGCTATAAATATAGTTGAGCACATGCCCTTGTGGCATGATTGAGTATCCTCCTCCTTTGAATATATACTCAAAAGTAGTGTTACCGGGTTTTGAGGAAGGTTGTTGCATAATTTTCTAAATAATCACCAAATCAACATTCATAAGGGTTGTACCACCTCAAGCGTGTATTTCTAATGGGATTTATCCACCTACTGTCAGAAAATGGTGAAAGTTGGGCTTCAAGCACTAAGGATTCCCAAGAGAAGAGTTTCCATAAGTATTAGTAGTCCGAGATAATGTACTTTGCTTGCATTGGAAATGGTAATGGAGAAGAGAGATAAAAGTTTTAGAACAAGATGGGGAAGAAAATAGATTTCACACTTCCAAGATTAAATTCTGGGAGAGGGTCATTACTCCAAACCTCAGAAACAGGATGACTAGAGCAAACACACGTTCTTCCTATGTAGCACAGCAGCAATAAATGCTGGGGTAGGGATTCAGAAGCCAAGAAAGAGTATTGGGTCATATATTATGGTTAAACAGGGTCAGAGAGAACACTTTAGTGACTTCTTAAAAACATTAAGTAAGGCTATAAAAGTAGGAGTGACAGAGCCTGAAGCTTGATATATTAAAATCGAAATTTGGCTTTTGAAAATGTCACGTTAGAATATAAGATGATTTTTGGGTGTTTACTGGTCACATCTGCACACCATAGGTAAATGAATTTTACATACAATTAATGTTGAAACATTTGACTGAAGCACTAAGACTAGGGTGGGAAAAGCGATTTTCAGTGGTATGCGGAGACACCACAATGTCAAATGTTTTAACTGTTGTAGTAAAGGACATCTAAAAATCAACTTTAGATAAGTTATTAGTAGGAAAAATGACTCCTCTAGGTATGGTAATAATAGGAGGATTCAGTCTTCTGGTAAATATATGAGGGGTAAATGATGACATTGGACCAATAAATGAAGGTCGATAAAAGAGAGACAAGAAATTATGATGCACTGGGATACTTATTGGGGGGCTCTCACAGTCTCCAATGTCAAAAAAATTTCAGTCAATCCCTGTCATGTAGAGAACATGGATCACCAGGAAAATTAAACAATCCAGAGAGGATGATAATAAACATGGAGGATGAATCAAAAACTCCAATCGGAAATATGTAGCTATATTTTGTCATACTTGGAAAATGATCAAAGAATAATCAAAGAGTGCATATAAATGACATTGTAATTGAGGGCTTATTAGATACAGATGTCGATGTTAGAATCATAACTCTAGTTTACTGGCATGCAATTTGGCCTCTTAAAGATACTCATTTCCTTGAAATTGGAACCTTGTTTCAAGTGAAACAAAGCACAAATTCGGGTTGAAATTATGGAGCCAGAGGACAGAAACAAAGTCTACTCTCATGTGTATCTAATATCACAGTGAATTGAATGGGTCATGATTTATTGTTGCAAAAGAATACTCAAGTTAACATCCTGTACTCCCCAAAACTCATATTTCGGGAAAGAAAATCATGAGGTATTATAAAAAAGTTACTAGCCATTCAGGTTGTACAACAATACAGAACATTGGGCAAACCTTCAGAATTACTAACAGTCTTGCCTTTAATAAGGTTAACAGAGAATCACATATGGCTTAAAGAATGACTTTAACAAGACAAACTTCAGGCTTTAGGAGAGCTGGTACAAAAGCAAATAGATGTTTGCCATATTGAATAATGAACAAGCTCTTTAATTATCCTGTATTTGTTGTTAGAAAGAAATCTGGTAAATGGAGAAGGCTGAGAGATCTAAGAACTCTCAAGGTGATTCAACTATAAGCTCTCTAGAGTCTGGAATTCCTCTGCTTTCTCTATTACCAAAAGGATGAAATATTGACTTAAATTATTTCTTTAGTATATTTTCCAAGAGGACAGAGAAAATTTTTCTTTCACAGTTGCATCTTATGATTCTCAGCCAACAGAGAATACCAGTGGAACATTCTCCCACAGGGAAGGATCAATAGCCCATCCCTGTGCCAAAACATTGTAAGTCAGACAATGCTCATCAAAATCCCAACAAAATTTCTCAGACATAGAGAGAAAAGTAATGAAGTTTAAATGGCAAAGAAAAGACACAGGATAGTCTAAACAATCTTATACAATAAAACTATTCCGGAGACATTACCATGCCTGACTTCAAAATCTAATAAAGAAATACAGTAATAAAAATTGCATGGTATTGGCAAAAAAAAAAAACCCAGAGATGTCGACCAATGGGATAAAATCGAAGACCCAGATATTAATCCTCAAACCTATGAACAACTGATTTTTGTCAAATGAGCTAAAACTGTAAAATGGAAGAAAGAAAGCATCTTTAATTAATGGTTTTGGCATAATTGATGTCAACCTGTAGAAGAATGAAAATAGAACCATGTCTATCACCATGCACAAAACTCAAGTCAAAATGGATTAAAGACCTCAATACTAATCTTACCACATTGAACATGATAGAAGAGAAAGTAGGAAGTAGTCTTCAAGACATGATCACAAGAGATCACTACCTAGGGAAAACTCCAGTAGCACAGAAAATAAGAGCAAGAGTGAATAAATGGACCTCCTGAACCTGAGTATCTTCTGTACATCAAAGGACACTCTTATTAAGACAAAAATTCAACCTACTGACTGGGAGAATATCTTCAACAATGCCTCATCAGAAGGTAAATAAGAAGGTGAACCCAAAGAAATTCATGTAGTTATCCTTCTGGATATTGGAAGTAGAGAAGATTGACAGGCAAAATTTGGTGCATGGAGATCTGGGGGGGGGATATAAAGGGAGATTGCTAGAGAGAAGGTAGAATGGGAAATTCAAGAGAGCTTGTTGGAATGGGATGCGTGGGATGGAGGAAGGGTGGAAATGGGAGCAGCAAAATCAATATCTTAATTAAGGGAGTCATTTTAGAGTTTGCAAGAGACTTATCCTTAGAGGAGTTTCCAGGTCCATGGAGAGGTCCCCAGATTTTTCCCTGGGCAGCAGATGAGATGGTGCCTGATGGCCTCGTTCTATAGCTACACCAATGAATATCTCGCATACCACCATAGAAACTTCATCTGGCCATGGCTGGGGATAGAGACAGAGACCCACACTGGAGCAATGAATTTTGCTCCCAAGGTCCCAATGAGTAACAGAAGGAGGGAGAACATGAGCAAGAAAGTCAGGCGTATGAGACGTGCATCCATCCACACAATGAGAAGGTGGAACTGATCTGATGGGGGCTCACCAAGGCCTGCAGTACTGGGAGTGATGGAGCATATGATCAAACAGTACACTCGAGATTTGGATGGCCATGAAGGCTGACTGAGAATCCAAGGACAATGGCACTGGGTTTTGATTTGACTGCATGGACAGACTTTGTATGAGCCTGGTTTGGTTGGATGCTCACCTTAATGCAAATGGATGGAGGGGAAGCATGTACTAAACATATTTGGAAAAAATTTCAAAAAATGGGTACTTTTCAGATAAATACCATACACCAAAATCGAATCAAGAACACATAAACAATTTAAATAGACCTAATATTCACAAGGAAATAGTAGCTGTCACCAAATACCTTCATATGACAAAAACCAATGACCAGATGGTTTAGTGCAGAATTCTACAAAGAATAGCTAATAAGTAAACTCCTCAATGTCTTGCACATAATGAAAATAGAAGAGTTGCTTACAAACATTTTTATGAAGCTACAGTTTCACTTATACCAAAATCACATAAAAGCACAAGCAAGAAAAGGAATCACAGACCAATCTCAATCATGAACATCAATGCATAAATTCTAAATAAAATATTTGCAATCCAAATCCAAGAACACATCAAAAAAATCCATTTTGAATGATCAGGTAACTTCATTCCTGAGATGCAGGACTGGTTCAACATATAAAAATCTATCAATGTAATCCATCATATAAATAAACTGAGTATATCCTTATTTTTCACCTTTCACCAAACTCAAGACTAAATCAATTAAAGACATCAATATAAATTCATTCACACCGGATCTGATAGAAGAGAAAGAAGAAATTAGCCTGCAATACATGGGCACCGGAGTCCACTTCCTACGTTGAACCCCAGTAGCACAGCCAGTAAGAGCAACAATGAATTAAAGGGACCTCCTGAAACTGAGAAGCTTCTATAAAGCAATGGACACAATCATTAAGACAAAAAGGTAACCTTCTGAATGGAAGAAAATCTTCAGTAACCCAGATATCAGACAAAGATCGATTCTCCAATATATATAAAGAAAGCAAGAATTTAGACATGAAAATTCTAAATAACCCAATTTAAAAATGGGGATACTCAATTGAACAAAGAATTCTCAATAAAAGAAATTTAAATGGCCAAAAGATTCTTAAGGACATGATCAACTTCCTTCGCTATCAGTAAATATAAACCAAAACAACTTTGAGATACCATCTTACACCTGTCAGAATAGCTAAATTTAAAACACCAGTGATAGCCTTTTCTGGAGAGTATGTGGAATAAGGGAAACACTCATTTCTTGCTGGTGGGTTTGCAAAGTAATGCAACTACTTTGGAAAACAGAGTGGGAGTATCTCAGAAAAATGGTAGTCAAACTACCTAAGGATCCAGCAATCAGTCTTGGGAATATACCCAAGAGATGCCCAATCATCCTACAAAAGCATTTGTTCAACTATGTTCATAACAGAATTATTTGCAATAGCAAGAACCTGGAAACAACCCGTTAATGGAAGAATGAATAAAGAAATTGTGACACTTCTAGAAATTAGAGTACTAATCAGCTGGAAAAAAATAATATCTTGAATTTTGCTTGAAAAAGGATGGAAATAGAAACACTTTCCAAAGTCAGATAATCCAGACCCAAAAATCTGAATATGGTATGTACTCATGCCTTGGTGAATTCTAGCCATAAACATAGAACATTTAGCATATACTTCCTGATCCCAGAGAATCTAAGTCATTAGGTGAACAGAAACTAAAATATATCTAGGTCCTCTTAAAAATTGGAAGCAGGCAAGAACACCAGGCAAATGTAGAAGGCCGCAGCCACATTCTCCATTATCAAGATGGCGCTGACATCCGGCTTCACCGCCAGGTGAACGCACATGTGCTCGGTAATTTCCCACTGAGTCCCCGCCTACTCCCGAGGCATCACCTGGGACTGGGAACAATGGACCTATCCAAGAGTGACACGTCCAAAGCAGGGTCTGTTTCCTATATAAGGGATGGGTTCCATCTTATCTGGGTCTCCGCCATGTTGGCTGATGCCCGCTCTCCCAAGGGGCATTAAAGCTTTACTGCAGAAGTATCCTATGTGTACCGCGTGGTTCTTGCTGGCGAGACGGTAGCGCGGGACAGGCAAAAGTTGGAAGTATGGGGATGGGAGTGGGGTTAGGCAATGGAAGTGTGGTTAGAGGAAGGGAAGGGGAATAGTGAATGGTGAAATGGAGGGTTGGAAGATCTTGGGGGAGTGTGTTGGTTGAAACATAGGAAGGGCAGATAAGGGAGTAGGGAGTTCAGGGAGCCATTTTGGGGTTTGAAAAATTCTTTGCTCTAGAGGGAATTCCAGTTGTCCACAGGAATATTGTCAGCTAGGACTCTAGGCATAGGAGAAGAGGGTCAACTGAACTAGCCTTGTCTCAGATTCAGACTGATAACTATCTTCATCTATCGAAACTTCCTTCAGCAACAGATGGGGATAAAGAAAGAGACCCCCATGGTAGCACTGGACTGAGCTTTCAATGTACAGTGGAAGAGCTAATGGAGGGAGAATACGACAAAGGAAAACAGGACCAGGAGTGGTTGGTCCACATACTGAGACGGTGAATTTGAACTAATGGGAGTTTAACAAATCCAGATGGACTGTCCCCCACCCCTTCATAAACTCATCCACTTTGGTTCTTTTTCATGGACCATGTCCTCTTTCATCTCAGCAGGAATATTAGTTACTTTCCTAGTTATTTATTATATAAGACTTGAACTCAAGAGGATAGGGTAATTATTAAAACATTAATTATATGTATCTTTTTTCGGTGATATTTCTTTTTATTGTAAATAACTTTGTATTAGGCTTAGAAAGTTCTCATTTAAACAAAAAATGGAGTTGTTATATGATTTCCTACTTCCAGTATCCTTCAAGATACACACACACTTGTACTTGAACTCTGATACTATATATGCCAATGTAAAGTACATGTACACCCATTTTCCAGGCTGCTGGATTTGATTGCTGTTCCACATTTGATAAGAGAATTGTGATATGTGAGTCTACACCTAAATATATAACTCTCTGTTATTCTCAATTTTGAGCTAGTGTGTGACTAATTTTAAACATTTCTTTTCATAAATAATTTGTCAAATACAAGAATGCTACAGGTGGTTGAAGTATCTGACTGGAAAACAACTGCTATACAAAACTCATTTCCTGATAACAAAATCAATTGATTCTATGCAGGAAGCTTTAATGATTGTTTCTACTTTTGTTTCCTAATGGAATTTTCAGAAGAAAATGGGATTTCTAATTAGGACTAATATGGCCCGTCGATTTCTTCACAGACATGAACTGTGAGTTTTCATAAGATTCTACCTGAACATCTGACATCAAGGATAATGTGTTGGCAAAGCCAGTTTAACGTTATTGACTGAGAGATTTAGATCACTGAGTAGAAGTTGAGTAGAAGTTGCTCTCAGTAGGATTGGGGGAGGTCTCATGAGTGGGTTTTCAAATTTAGTTATCTGTAAAAAAATTACAACTCTGTGGTTTTAGAAGCCTAGAAATAACAACAATTTTTCTCAGGATATCTTAGCTCTAATAATGAACAGATCTTCCCTCAGTAAACATATATTGGAATGTGTTGAAAGGGTAGTACTGACTGACATGTATATTTTGCAAAATGCAGACAAAGTGAAAAAATGGCTGTATACTTGGAACATCTTGTCTGGTGAAGCTCAATAGTAGCCTCAAACCCTGTATTCGATATTTATTTAATAACATTTCATTTGCAAACATAAAAACAAAAACAAAACAAAATATAGAAAAAACAACTAACACATAAATAGCTGAACATACTTGAAATATCCATAAATCTCAAAGCCAGGGTTGGAGAAGGAAAGAGGAAGATGGATCCAGAAAAGATATAGGATGCTGCTCTGAGAAAAATGGAGAAAAGAGATTGCTTCCTAAAATGGAAACAATATTTCAAGTCTAGATATTGATAAACATTGAATTGATTTTTGAACATGGTAAAAGATAGGGGAAACAATCCAATATTAAAAGTATAGGAAGGGACTTATAGACCAAGACTCTATTACCACAAAAATATATCCAACAATCAATAAATGAAATTAAAAGTTTTCATCTGAATGTAACTATCAGTAAACAGAATCCCTGCAAAGAATGAGAAAATAATAAGGATGGTTTTAGTAGGCAATTCAAGAGGTTAGCTTGTAATGCCTTCTTTCCTTTGGAAGTTCAATTTTAGCTTTGCCACATTTCATAAATGTTATGATAAAATTATTTAACCTCTAAATATAAAACACCAGTGAACTCACATTTAACATGACACCATCAGAGAAGTGAGAGAAAATATGAGAAATAAATGGAAGATGAGACATTGGTCTTGGGGAATGTGAAATTTCATCTTTGTTCTCTCATGGTGATTGAGAAATTTGATGGAAATTCAATCAGATAATGAGTAATGTGGCAGGGTACTAGATAAACTCCAAAAAAGTGCCCTCTTTTACACGAAGGATAAATAAGCAGGAAGGGAAATCAGAAAAATTTTACCTTTCACGATAGCCACAAATAGCATAAAATATCTTGGTATAACTATAACCAAGGAAGTGACTGACTTATTTGACAAAAACTATAAGTCTTTGAAGAAAGAAATTGAGGAGAATACCAGAAAATTGAAGAACTTCCTTTGCTCATGGATGGGGAAAATCAACATAATAAAAATGGCAATGCTACCAGAAGCAATTTATTGATTCAATGCAATCCCCATCAAAGTCCCATCAAAATTTTTCACAGATCTTGAGACTATTAAACTTTATATGAGATTAGAAAAAACCCAGAGAGAGAAAACCATCCAATACAATAACAGATATTCTAGAGGCATTACCATCCTTGATGTCAAACTCTATTACAAAATTATAGTACTGAAAACAGATTGGTATTGACATAAGAACAGAGAAGTCAAACTATGGAATCAAATATGAGACCCAGATATTAGCCTACAAAGTTATGAACACCTGATTTTCGACAAGGGAGCTAAAGGTATACAATGGGAGAAGGATAGCATCATTAACAAATGGTGTTGGCATAACTAGATGTCAACCTGTAGAAGAATGAAAATAGATCCATATCTGTCACCATGGGAAAACTGAAGTCCAAATAGATTAAAGACTACAACATTAATCTGACCACTTTGAACTTGATAGAAGAGAAAGTAGCAAGTAGTCAACAAGACATAGGCACAGGAGACCACTTCCTAGTAGAACTCCAGTGGCGCAAACAATAAGAGCAACAATGAATAAATGGGACCTCCTCAATCTCAGTATTTTCTGTAAAGCAACGGAAACTGTTATTAAGACAAAAAGACAATCTAATGACTGGGAGAAGATCTTCACCAATCCCTCACCAGACAAATGTCTGATATACAAAATATACAAAGAACTCTAAATCTAGAACCTAAAACTCTACTTAACTCAATAAAAAATGGGGTACTGTACTGAACAGAGAATTCTCAACAGAAGATATTCAAATGGCAAAAAGACACCTAAGGTTATGCTCAACTTCCTAAGCAATCAGGGAAATGTAGATGAAAACAAATTTGAGATACCATCTTACACCTGTCAGAATAGCTAAACTCAAAAACACCAATGATAGCCTATGCTGGAGAGGATGTGGAGTGAGGGGAACACTCATCCATTGTTGGTGGGAATGCAAACTTGTGCAAGGCTGTGAAAGTCAGTGTGACATTTTCTCAGGCAACTAGGAGTCAACCTCCCTCAGGATCCAGCAATTCCACTCTTGGGAATATACCCAAGAGATGTTCAAACATACTACAAAAACATTTGTTCTACTATGATCATAGCAGCACTATCTGTAATATGCAGAGCCTGGAAAGAACCTAGTTGCCCCTAAATAGAAGAATGGTTAAGAAAGGTATGGAACATATACACATTAGAGTTTTACTCAGCGGTAAAAATCAATGACATCTTGAATTTTGCATGCAAATTGATGGAAATTGAAAACGCTTTACAGAGTGAGGTATCCCAGACCCAAAAAGAGGAATATGGTATGTACTCACTCATAAGTGGATTCTAGCCTTGATTAAAGGAATTTGAACCTATAATTCATAATCCTAGAGAAGCTAAATAAGAAGGTAAACTTGTCGAAATCATGTAGTTATCCTACTGGATATTGGAAGTAGACAATATGGCCAGGCAAACTTGGGTGCACAGGGGTGGGGGGTGGAAGTAAATGAAGTAGGTTAGAGAGAAGGGAGAAGGGGAGGATGGGAATAGCTTGGGGGAATGGGATGGGGGAGGGAGTAAGTACAGATATAGGAGCAGGGAAATATATATCTTACCTAAGGGAGCCATTTTAGGGTTTGCAAGAGGCGTGAGTCTAGGGAAGTTCCTAGGTCCAAGGAGAGGTCCCCGGATTGTTCAGCTGTAGCAGAAAAAAAATCTGCGCTGTTTTAAAATGCCAACTTTCTGGGCTGTCCTGCCAGGGCAAACTCTGACAATTTCAGGCAGGCAGTCCCATTGAGTGTGTTCTGTGAGCACAATGCTGCAGCATGTTTGCTGGCAAGGACCTTGAAATGCCATAGAGTTGTGGCAGTGAACAAAGCTCTGACTGGTATCTCAGCCATGAGACTGGAAAGCTAAGGAATGGGCTGGATCTAACTGTCAAAGCTACGGCTTTAGTCCTACCCATTTAAGACTCATGTGGTCAGAAAAATAGAGATATACAGTAAAGAGAGATTCAAAGAGGAAGAAAACCTCTAATTGTTTTATTATGTGGTAAAAATATATTCAGGCTGAAGGATAAAGTTCTTAAAAGTAAAAAAGAAAAAAAGGAGTAGTTGGGTGTGGTGGTACACAACTTTAATCCCAATGCATGGGAGGCAGAGGAATATTGACCTCTGTGGCTTCAAGGGGCACAGGTAGATTGACCTCTGTTACTTCAAGATGTGGTAGCGCACACCTTTGGTCCCAATGACTGGGAAGCAGAGAGAGAAGGATCTCTGTGAGTTCAACGACAGCCCGGTCTACAGAGTTATTCCAGGATAAAGATATACAGAGATCCTGTCTCAAAAAGTCAACGTAAAAATAGAAGAAATAGAGGTTAAAATAAAGATGAAAAAATAAACAGAGAATCTTGATACTGTATGCTATTATGCTCTGTTTTAATTGTTTGAATGCTGAGGAAGGAGCAACAGCTGCTAAAGGACTTTGTGTATAAATGCTGCTAAAATAACCTAAGATAGGTATTTTGAAAATATCTGAGCTTCAAAATTGAAGTCAAAAGATATGTTACTTTGGAGAATAGATTTTGTTTTTGTTTCCATAAAAAATGAGAGGCTGTGGATTCATTCTGAGTTGAGAAAAATCAGGTTCCATAAAGGAAGACCACCTGAGAAATCTCCCATAGGAACAGAAGGCCCAGATGACAGAGTTCTTCATCCTGAATAGGTTCAAGACTGCTACCTGAGATGATCTAAACTCAACAGGATACTCCAGTCAGAACTTGATTATAACTCTAAATTTTCTTTAGGTCCCCATAAGATCATCAGTGCCCACAAACAGCAGGAAGTAGCCTGAAATACTACGCACACATTCCCAACAAATGGACTATGGGTATTTTCCTTTGTTTCAAAAAATAAGAGGGAAATGAAGTGGGAGAATTGTCTGTATTCTGTCAATCATATTTTACTAAAATGCTGATTGGCCAGGCAGGCAGTATAGGTGGGAAAGTCAGACAGGAAGAAGAGTTGGAGCAAAGAGACTGGGAGTATTCTGGCAAGCAGGAAGCTCCATCCACAGTTCTGCCCAGACCACCAGAGAGGAAAGATGTAAGCTGCCCAGCTGAGAAAAGTACTGACTTGTGTGGCTAATGTAGAAAATTATAATGGTGTAACATAAGTTTTAAGAAGTAATAAGTAGCCTAACCTAATGGGCCAATCAGTTTATAATCCTATGGAGTCCTGTCTGTGATTTTCTTTGGGATGTGTCGGCTGTGGGGTACTGTGCAAGATCAGACCCCAACAAGCCAGCCCTTCGTGTTATAGCCCTTAGGACTAGATAGGAAGGAGGAGAGGGAGTGGGGGGAGTGGGAGGGTACTCGAAGGAGGGGATGAAGTTGAAAGTTTTATAAATTAATAATAATAAACAATACCACCCTAAATATCTTCTAATTTTGAATAAATTGTTGAAAGTTTCAGAAGCTCTTGTGAGAGAATTCAAATGTCAGTGTTCTATCGAGGGGGCAGGCAGCATTTTTTCTTCTTCCCTGAGTTTCTTTCCTCTTTTTGCAGTCTTACAACATATACTTTTGTACATGTATTGAGTTACTTTAATGTCAGAGTAGACTGCTCCCACATACAGCCTAACTGAAATAACATTTTCAGGATGACAATGGTGAAGGCAAAGAAAATCCCACCACGTAGGATGAATATGATTTTTATGGTCATTTTTTACCTCATTACTTATGAATCAG
The DNA here is from genome assembly GCF_982192425.1 of Myodes glareolus. Classification (NCBI taxonomy): domain Eukaryota; kingdom Metazoa; phylum Chordata; class Mammalia; order Rodentia; family Cricetidae; genus Myodes; species Myodes glareolus. Next base: position 147,459,416 of record NC_142053.1, read on the forward strand.
GCAGGGAGAAACATCAACTTCAGGATCCTGTAGGCAAACTGAAGATGCCTTGGTTAAGGACCTGCTTTCCCTTCAACATCTTTGATAACTGGCAGGCGTTGCCTGCTGTCCCACCTTAGATATTTTAGAAGACATCCACTCACCTCATTGTGACCTCATAATCTGGGCCTTCTGGCAGACTCATCTTGGCCATGAGGAAGGACGTATGCCCTGAGCATTGCCTGACTTGGTATAGCATATGCTCATTAGAATGAATAGAAAAAGCTAATGGGGTTGGGATAACATAATGAAGAGTATGAGAAAAGAACAGATTGTGAAAAGATCCATTAAATTTGTGAGGTGAAAAGCACTAATTCCTCCTTTATTATTTAAATATTCAGGCATTGGCTTCACCTCCAGTCTTCCACTTGATAAACAAGTGTTTTAAAAGGTACAAACAATAAGAAGTAGAAGGCACACAATGATAAACATTGCAGAATCACAGATTGAACCTTTCCCTTATCGCTTGGCCCTTTTAGGACTTGTTTAAATGCTAATCCCAACAGAGTGTCAGGTATATTTGTACAATTCTTTCTTCTTAAGATAGATTTTCTGGGACATTTCTTGTACAGTCCTCACTAAAATATTTCTTCACTTGTTATGCTGACTTCTAGGTGTGATTTTCATATGTGGAATTGAATTTGTGCAATAAACATACATTGACTTGTAGATCTCATTTTCTCATTCCCATTCCCTCACTCTTGTCCATTGCCCTTTATTTCTATCTCCAATCTTGTTTGGTAGCCATCTAAGGTACCCTACTCTCTGTGATCTGCCTGCTCTGAACAGCAAAAATGTCCTAAACCAATATGGGGGGAATTTGGAGGGATTTCATTTTAGTTCAGTTTTTAAGTTGATATTTAATCTAGATACCATTCCTTCAACAGAGCAATAATTTTCAGATAGGGACTGGGGAGATGCCTGAGTGGACAAAGTGCTTACCCAAGAACCACAAGAATCTGATTTCATTCCTCAGCATCCAGATAGACAAACCAGGTGTACATTTGTGATCGAAAATCTGGAGAGACAGAGATGGGAAGATAACAGGGGCAAAATGACTAGTTAACCACCCCTAACTATTGAGCTCTCTAATTTAATGAGACACTCTGTCACAAAACACAAGGTAAATGGATGCTGATGGATAGACTGTCGCTTCAGGATGACTCCTGGCCTCTACAAACAGACAGACAGAAAGACACACCCACACAAACACTACACACAAACATACTCACACACACATGCTTTCAGGCATACATGCACACACACACACACATGCACACACACACACACACACACACACACACACAGACACACACACACACACACACACATAGAGTTTTACCTCTAACCAGACATCCCACATTAATTTTCTAAGGCTTCTAATTTCTACACTGAAACCACTGGTCTTCATTGTCTGTGATTCACTGTGACTCCTCAGTCCCTCCCTTCAACTTCAAACCAAGACACTTTCCTGATGCAGGACATGACCTCAGCATCTTATTTGCTTAAACAGGAGATGGGAAGTAGAACAGTGGGTGAGCTAGAACACCTCCAAATACCAAGAAATAGACCACTGGGCAATGCCACCTCATTCTCTCAAGTTTTAGAAATTGCAGATTTTGGTGCATTGTATTGATTTCATCCATGTTTCTAGTGCATTCAATGAACACTCAGCCTATTAACATTTGAATTTTAGCAAAGCACTCTTGATCTTTTTTTCAGGTGTTGCACTTGATGGATAGAAAAAGCATCTTCTTAGTAACATTTAAACCTGTTATACATTTTCAAATTAGTATAAGAGTGGAATAAGATAAACCTGGGTCTCAAATAGTGGCGGTTTGTGAACAAAAGAAAAGGTGAGGTAAGAAAAACAGTGCTCTTCCAAAAGGCAACCAAAATTAGAGAACTCCTTCAAATAATGTTTATTGTTTTATTTGTCATTATTTATAATGCAAAGTGACTTTCCTGTAGTCTTTCTATCAGTTATTTGTCACTAATGAGTACTTATATTTACACTTTGTCCCCATCCTGCTCTTCTGATGCCTTATAAATCAGAGACATTGAGGCATGTTAACTTCTCCTGTTTTCAATATCTGAGTATGGTGTGTCTCTTTCCATTGTGTCTCCTTGTAGTAGCCCTCTCTCCCAAAGTCTCCCACACCTGCAATGCCACTTTTTGAATGGGGAGGAGAAAAAGAATAAGTGGGCATCATCGTGAAATTCACCTCCACCAGAACTTCACCTCCCAGGTTGTGGTCAGTGTTTGGGTACCCTGCATGCCACTGCAGGTAGAGAGATCTCAGACACAGAGATGAGTCAGAACATTGGCTGGAGTGTCATGGTGGCCTCCAATAGGAGAAGAGTTACAGGCTTCCGGGGCCTAGGTATCTGTGGGAGGCAGTGTCTGAGGTGTGAAGCCATGGGCTGGGTTTGATTTTTAGCAGTGTATGACAGTACCCTGAACTCAGAGCCCTGTGGATCTAACTTGGATAATTACTAGCAGTTGGACATGAGGAAATAACATCAAAGGGAATAGTTGAAATACCAGTCCTGATACTGGTAGCTTCAAAGAAAAGTTTTGAGATACAGGAGTTTTATGTGAGATTTAAGAGATACCTCCACAAAGTCTGGCATTTCATATTTTATATTAGAACATAACAATTTCCACTCTTTATTGAACCACTGTCTAGTTGTTTGTTATTTACTTCTCTTTTCTCACTGCCAGTCATCACTCATGGAGTGAGGAATTATGTAGAGAAGACCATATGGTTGGAAATGAGACTACCTGAATGTTAGCCTTGGTTTTCCAATGTGCAGCCCTGACCTGGTGACTGGTTCGGTTTGTTGTCTAGTTCCCTCAACTATAAATTTTGAGCAAAAGTGTTACAAAAAAATCTGAAATGTTCAGAGATGTATTGTGTTGGGGGCTAACATCAAAGTCCCCATCTGCTGTGCATTCAGGTGTATGGGGTTTGAATGGAAGTGTCCCCCGCTTGAATGAGACTGTCCCCCATAGGCTCATGTGTTTGAACACTAGGTCCACAGCAGCTGGTTTTGTTCTGGGAGTTAATGAGACCTCCAGGAGGCAGAGTCTTTCTGGGGTAAGAATGTCCCTTGGGGTTGGGGACAGTGAAAGAGTACCCGACTTTCTTATCATACACTACTCTGCTTCCTGTGTATGTGTACAATATAATCAGTCATTTTTTTTCACTTAGCCCTTTTGACCATGCCATCCTCATCATGATGGACAATATCCTTTGGGAACTGTGAAACAAAAATCAACCCTTTTTTTTCCTAAGTTGCTTCTACAAGGGACATTTTATGACAGTGACGAAAATAAAATTAAAACTTCAGTCAAATATTAAATCTCGTGCTATGCCAAGGAGACTTTACAGATGCAATTACAGCCAGCTACTACTACTTAGGATGTTGAGATGATCCAGGAAGAACAGACCCAGCAGATGAGGCCTGAAGAGTTGAGGAAAAAGGGATGGCCGGCCATGAAGATGGAGGGAATATTCTGGATGCAGTTCCTGCTCCAGCACTAAGGCCACACACCCAGAAAACCAGGGAAGAGAGTTTTCTTCTGCCCTGAGGAGATCCACTCAGAATCACCCAGCAAAGTTTAGACCAATGCAAAGATTCTTTTGGCTGCATTTGAAGTAAGAGTTGGGCAGGCACCAATGCCAGAATTCCTCCAACAATCTGAAAGGCAACATTACAACACGAGATTCCAGGGATCATGCAACAAGTAGATTTGAACACCCTTCTCCAGAAGAAATAGAAGAAATCGACTTTAAACGGAACTATATGAAAATGATAGAGGAACATAAACAGGAGGTGAACAACTGCCATAAAGAAATGGAGATAACAAACAAAAATTAGATGAAATGAGGAAATCTCTCATAGATAACCAAAAAAATCAAGAAAAAGCAAGCAAGAAATGTAAGGGAAACTGATCAAGATTTGAAAAACGAAATGGAGGTAATGAAGAAAACACAAACTGATGGAAGGCTGGGTATGGGAAATCTGGGTAAACAAACAGGAACTACAAAGACAAGTATTAAAATGAGGGGTGTGTCCATGCACTGAAATAGTGGAACTGATATACTGGGAGATAACCAATGCCACCTGAACTGAGAGTGATGGAGCATATGATCAAGCTGAACCCTCTGAATGTGACTGGCAATGAGGACTGGCTGAGAAGCCAAGGACAATGGCACTGGATTTTGATTCTATTGCATGGACTGACGTTGTCGGAGCCTGGTCTGTTTGGAAGCTCAACTTTATATGCCTGGATGGAGTGGGGAGGACCTTGGACTTGCCATGAGACAGAGCACCCTGACTGCCCATAGGACTAGAGAGGGAGAGATAGGTGGGGAGAGGGAGGGAAAATGTAGATGGGGAAGAAGTACAAATTTTAATAAATAAATAAATTAATTAAACTAAAGAAATAAAAATAACAGATCCAGAAGCTAGATGTGTACTTACTTGACTCTCTGACAGTTGAAAATTTTTACATAAGAATACAAATTCTTATTTTGTATTAATGTTTTGTTAATGTGACCTTAACATTAGAGAAGCATCAAAGGGTGACTGGTTCATGCATACTGTCAGTTTTCAATCATTTGACTATAATACTGAGGCGTGGATATGACAAGCAATTTCCAAGTGTTTGAAGAAATATCAAAATACAAATGGTTTTAATTGTGGTAGAATATGGCACCTGGATTTTAGACAATGCATTCTTCCAAATACTGTTTTCTGTGGGAGTTACACAAATAGAACGTCTCAAATTTCTGGATCTTTTCAAAGATGTGGCAAAGGCATATATTTTATCAAGGAATATAGATGAACAAGGGACAAACAAGCAAATCAATTACCAACAAAATACTTCTAGGTAGGTCTCTCAGTCTCCCAGGTCAAACATGATCCAATCACTCCCAGTCACTGTGAAGTACTTGCCTCCCCAGAAAAATTAAACTATCCAGTGCCTTTTGTAAAACCTACACTGCTCTGGATTAATGAATAAACAAGAAGGATGAATCAAAAATTGCAATAGGATCGAGAACACATATATTTTGGTAGATGTCTATGCATGATCAAAAATCAAAGCTGAGAGTTCAACTCAATAACATTTTAATTGAAGGATTACTGGTCATGGTAAGTAACGTGACAATTATTACTCCAGAGTCTTGGCATGTGAATTGAACTCTTCAGGAGGCAGATGTTCATTTATTAGGAATTGGAGTCCTATCTCAAGGAAATCAACACAAGAGATTGGTTGGATATATAGGACCAGAAAGAGAGAGAGGAAATCTGAGGCCATATGTGACTTAGAGAGAAGAAAATCTATGTGACTGTGATCTGTTGCAGCAAAGAAATATGCAATTTAAAATTCCTGCAGTCAAAGAAAAGGAACATAAACCTACTCATATTTTCATGAAGTATATTCCAAGATACTACAAAAACTTTCAACAACCATTCATGTTGTGCAAATATAATTAATAACAACTAGCATAACGTCAGAGATATCAACTACCTTTAAAATGGTTAACTTAGGATCAATATAGGCTAAACAATGGCCTTTAACAAAAGAGAAACTATGGGTTTTAGAATTAGGGTTACATAAGAAACTAGATGCTCAGAATACTGAAGAATCAATCCTGTATGAAATTCTTGGGCATTTGTAGTTTTAAAGAAATCTTCAAGAGAAGGCTCTTCCCAAAGGGAAAGTTTAGTAGACAACACAGTGCTAACATTTTGTAAGTCATTCATTGTAAATAATACATAAGCAATTTCCAAAATCGGTAATTTCTATCAACATGGAAGACATTTTGCTATCTTATTTAGAAACTGAATCTGTAGAAAGAATGTTTGAAGAAGTAAAGAATCTTTTGCCTAGTTAGGAATTTCCAATTACTCCTGGAAAAAATACAAAGAGGACATGATATAAATTTTCTTGGAAATAAATTATGTTTAGAGTAAAAAAGAATATATCATGTGCAAATAAGGGGAGATAAATTAAAAACTCTTAAAGACTTCCAAAGATTGTTAGGACATATTTCCAATCTACAGCACACATTTGAGATTCCACCTGATCTAATAAATTATTTTTTATAACTTACATGGTAACAAAGACATACATTGACCTACCAAATTAAAAATTGGTGTTGAATAGCATTAACTTTGATTGAAAAGAAATTACAGAAGGTACATGTAGATTATGTGGACCCAAATCTTAAGTGTCAAATTCTGGTCATTTTACTTTCCCAGTAATTCCCTACAGGAATTTTGATATATGAAAGATATTTTGTGGAATGGACATTTCTAAAAAGTATCCTGAGTGAAGAAAAAATAAGTAAAATATAATTGTGTAAAAACACGACTGTCAGAACACAGGCAATTCTTCCACACCACTTCCCCCTCTTTAAAAAAATAAACTAAAAACAAGGGAAAATATTCACAGTCCATTTTGTTGGGGAATGTGGGCTTAGTATTTCAGGCTACTTCCAGCTGGTTGGGGGTACTGATAATCTTATGGGGACCCAAAGAAAATTTAGAGTTATGATCCATTCCTGACTAAAGTATCCTGTGAGTCTTGTTCATCTCAGGCAGCAGTCTTGAACCTGTTCTGGATGAGGAACTCTGATATCAGGCCATCTCTTCCTACCAGAGATTTCTCAGGTGATCTCCATTGATCAAAGTGGTGCATGAGAATTGTCTGTATTCTGTCAGTTGTCTTTTATATAAATGGTGACTGGCCAGGCAGGAGGTATATGTGGGAAAACTAGACAGGAACTAGAAATGATGCAAGGAGAGCAGAAGAATTTTGGGGAGGAGGAAGTTGATTCCACCTACTCTTGCCCAGATCACAGAAGCAGGATATGATCTGCCCCACTGAAAAAGGTACTGAACCACATGGCTAACATTGATCAAAAAAATGGGTTAATCAAGATGTGAGAGTTAGCAAGTAAGGGGCTAGACCTAATGGTCCAATCACCTTTATAACTTACGGAGTCCTCTGTGTTATTTTCTTTGGTGCTAAACAGCTTGGGGTACTGGGGAGGACAGAAAATCCCCAACAAGCAGGCCCTTCATGTTATAACATAGAAAGGATTGGTGAACTTGCTTAAATGTGGGATGATACTTGGGGGTTTCTGCCTCATGAAAGTGTCTGAATATATTATGCAGGATACAAAAGAAAGCGAATGGAAGTCTGCCACTATAGGTGGAACTGTCTTTGAAATTTCATGCTTCATGGAAGAGTTTGTTGGACAACGAACCTGAAGATGAGTGCCCCATTGGAGCAGAAGAACTTTGGGTGACTGTCCAGGCAGCAACATGTCAAAAACAATTCTAGAGCTTTGGAAGTTGGTTACAATGTATTTCCTGTTTACTTAGATCCTTCAGGAGTATTTGATGAAGTTGAAAAATTTGTAGATATAGTTTTTCTTAATTATGGTAAAAGAATCAGTAGATTTAATTTTAACTGAATTTTTAAAATCCTAACTCTTTGTTACATGTACTATTACTATGTTAAATTTAAAGATTTTTTTAAATTTAAATAGTAAAGGGCAAATGGTATGGGAGATCCATCTTTCTATGTGTTGTTTTTATTGGTTAATAAATAAAGAAACTGGTTTGGCCCATAGAATTGGTGAAGGAAGGTAGAGTCAGAAAAAAGTATGGAGCAGACAGATTCAGACATGCTGAAATTTGGCCATAAGGCACTTTCTTCTGGTGATACACAGATTAATGGAGATTGGTTGAATTAATATGTAAAAGTTAGCCATTAAGAAATTAGAGCTAATGAGCCAAGTATTCATTAATTAATACTGTTCCTATTTGATTATTTTGGTTCTAAGCTATTCGGATGGCTGGGAACCAAAAATATACCCTCTTCTGTCTACAACTGCCTACCATGGAAACACCAAAATCATAAGTAATTCTAACAAAATGTGATTTTCACAATTTAAGTCATTGGGATAGTGTCAGATTCAAAGATTGTAGAGGAATTTTTTTTACGTCACTCAAACATTCCTCTAGCAAAGTTGAAACCACCCTAATACTCAGAGACCATATGTATAGAAATATAAAGGAATGGATGAATTCCTCATGATGAATTGTTTCTGATATGAGTATAAAGAGTCCATCTCTATCTCTTCTGATTGATTTCAGGTTGAAATCGATTTTGTTAGATATTAGTTTAGCCACACCTGCTAGTTTCTTGGTACATTTGATTGGAGAACTTATTCCCAACCCTTTACTCTGAGGTATTGTCTGTCGTTGTGTTCCAAGTATGTTTCTTGTAAGCAGCAGAATGTTGGATCCTTATTTTGTATCTATTCTCTTATCCTGTGCCTTTTTATAGGTGAGTTGAGTCCATTGATATTAAGCAATAGTACTGATCAGTGGTTGTTAGCGCCAGTTATTTTACCTGGTGGTAGTGTTTGTGTGTTTCCCATCTTTGAGTTGTCCTTTTGTAGGGTTGTCAGATGCTTGTATTATATTGGTGGCATGGGAGGTAGGAAAAATATAGTAAAGAAGAGCAAAGGAAGAAAGGGCACATAAATATGAAAGAACTGTTAATATAGTTAGAGATGCTTATTAATATATTTATAGATTAATAAGTATATATTAAAATTGCTACAATAACTCTGTATATACATATGATAATATATGCTCACATATACATTCAAAAAAGTCATGGGAAATGGTACCATGAATGTTCTAAGAAATTTACTGAATTGGTTTTGCAAATGCAAATGTTCAAAATTTTATTGTATTATTATTAACTAGCTTAAAAGGAAGTGATATTAATACTTTGGAAGACTATAGTTCCCATTCACAGAACTCCTGTGATTTGTATTCTTTTTTTAAGGGTTAAGGTCGCTTGTTGTTTTGATGCTACTCTTAGGAACTCCTGATGCTTTTTTGTTTGATAAGTTTGATATAATAGTAGTATAATGTAAGACAAGAAAGAGAATTCTGACATTTACTAGATATGCCAAAAATATGTCCAGCAACAGGGAGAACTAATATTACAATATAAAATTTATGCAAATCTTAGTCACATTGTTTAAAGTTACATTGTGCTTTCAACTCAAGGATATAGTTCAAAGTGACCATAACCCATTGAGAACCAAAGAATTGAGAAATGGGATTGATTAGAGAGGTCAGAAACACCCGTGGACACTTTATTGCATAGTTGGTGTGACTTTGTTTTCTGCTGAGAAACAATTCAATAATCACAGGAAAGAGCCCCTTTTACAATATTCACATATATATTTCCCTTGATTGATATAATTTTACTTTACACCCATAATGAGTCAGCAAGGGAACTCAGAGAATATATTTTCTATTTCATCCTGGTCAAGAACATGCTTTTCAGTTTTCAGTCAAAGCAAAAAAAAAATGCTGTGCTGTTTTAAAATGTCGGCTTTCTGGGCCACCCTTCAAGGGCAAACTCTGACTCCTTCAGGCAGACAGTCCGGCTGATTGTGTTCTGTGAGCAGGATGCTCTATCTTGCTTGCTGCAGAGATCTTGAAACACAGTAGAGTTATGGAAATAAATGTGGTTACAGCCAGTAGTGAAATCTCAAAAAGCTAAGGAATGGGAAGGATCCAGCTGTCAAAGCCCTGACTTTCATCCTTCAAATACTGCTTGGTAAAGACTTGTGTAGTCAGAAAAAGAGAGATAAACAATAAGGAGTGATTCAAAGAGGAAGAAAAACTCTTAATGGTTTACAATTTTTTAAAAATACATGCTGTATAAAAGTTGAACTTCTTAAAGTAAAAAAATAGAGTAGTTGGGTGCAGTGGAACACACCTTTAATCCCAATGCATGGGTGGCAGAGGTCGATTGATTTCTGTGACTTCAAGGTGTGGTAGTATACACCTTTAATCCCAGCACTGGGAAGGCAGGGACAGACAGACCTCTGTGAGTAAAAAGGACAGTCTTTTCTAAGAGTTATTCAATTGACAAAGTTATACAGAAAACTGGTCTCAAAAAGTAAAAGTAAAAATAAAAGAAATAGAGGTTAAAATAAAGCCGGCTTATGATGGAAAATACAAAGAGAATCTTGATACGATATGATACTGTGTTTTCTTTGAATTGTTTGAATGCTAAGAAACGAGAAACAGCTGCTAACAAGAATTTTGTTTATAAATGCTGTTGAACTAACCCAAGAAAGGGATTTTGAAAGTAACTTGGCTTCAAAACTGAAGTCAAATTGTATGTTACTTTGTAGAAGAGATTTTCTTCTTGTTTCCACAGGAAATGAGAGGTTGTGGATTCTTACTGAACTAAGAAAAATAAGATTTGATCAAGGAAGACCACCTGCTAAATCCCTGGTAGGAACAGATGGCCCAGATGTCTGAGTTCTACATCCAGAACTGATTCAAGACTGCTGCCTGGGATGATCAAGACACAAAGGATATTCCTGTCAGGACTTAAGAACTCTAAACTTTCTTTAGGTCCCCATAAGATTATCAGTGCCCCCAATAAACAGGAAATAGCCTGGAACAATGTCTACATTCCCCAAAAATGGACTATGGATATTTTCCTTTATTAAAAGATAAAGAGGGGAAATGGTTTGGGAGAATTGTCTGTAATCAGTCAATTATATTTTTAATAAATGCTGATTGATCAGTCAGGAATTACAGGAAGGAAAACAAGACTGGAAGTACATGAAATGCAAGGAGAACAGGAGAATGCTGAGAAGGAGGAAGCCCATTCTTCAACATTCCTACCCAGAGCATAGGGAAGCATGATGAATCCTGCCCCACTGGAAAATGTACTGAGACACATGGCTAACACAGACAAGAATTATGGTTTGCCAAAATATGAAAAACTTAGATAATAAAAAGCCTGAGCTAATAGATCTATCAGTTTAATAATCTTATCTAGTCCTCTGTATGATTTTCTTTGGGGTATACTGGCTGTGGGTTGCCAAGCATGACAGATACACCAACAAGCTGGCCCCGGAAGTTACAAGTAATTCAAGAATTCTGCTAACTGCACTGTAAACTAGAGTGTACAGAGGGATCCATGGACTTGGAAACATTTGGAACTTCAAATACAGAATGAAATTTCTCTTTTCCTCAAAAATAAGAAACCCTTTCAATTCAAATGCTGACAAGGGAACCAAAAAATGTACTGATTATATTACTAAACCAAATTTGCTTCAAGATAACTTATCATCAAAAAGTCAAGCTGCTATTACCTAGTTTCACTCATTTGGATCAATTTTGAAAAGTACCCTTGTCCTTTACCTGCCTACCACACAAAGCCCACTGACTTTGGCAATTTTACCCAAAAGTGGTTTTCACAGTTGCATTTACGAAAGGTTATTCAGTGTAAAGACTGTGCAGGAATACCATTTTCAATAAATTAAAGTGACAATAAACCAAAAATTGAGAAAATAATTTATGTGTGTGTGTACATAAAAAAGTATCAATGAAAAATATGAATATATATGTAAAATCTCATTAGTGGAAAATATTAGTGTAGCCTCAGAAAAAGTCTGCCCTACAATGAGACAAGATACATTTCCCAATTTATGCAACAATACATCATAACACAATGTCATGGAGATTATTTTAGGACCTTAGACTTTTCTGGAATGCACACTGACCTGACATATATAAACTAAAATTTTACAGGAGATACTGACTCTCTGGATTCAAGGTTTGAAAAACCTTCTGACAGAGTATGTTGTGCATTTACCAAATTTGAGATAAACACATAATACAACAACCTTACACCTTTCTAAGAAACGGCTAAAACTTTGTTAAACACAGGCAAGATATAAAAAAAAAAACTTCTCTACACTTTGGTGGATAGTGTTGATTCTATGCTTACCTGATTCTAGAACTTTAGTTCTTATGGAGGAGAACCTATTCAAAAAATGGAAAATGTTGTACAGCTCCTTCACAGACTTTCATCAGTGAAATTTTGTACCCTTGCTTTGGGTAATACTTTCAGTTGCATGACCAACGTCCAAATTTGGTCTTGGGATGAATAGAAGACTCACTTCCAATGGAAGCTGATATTAATGGTAATAATTGATCACATGCCTCTGAAGAATAAAATACATAAAGAGCACTACATCTCAGATTCCTAGCAGCTTTTTTGTCCCATAACAGACAAAGAAAATTCTCCCATTGTTTCCAGGCAATAACACTAATCAGAGTGTCCCAATATAATCTGCCTACATACTTAAAATCAACTATACACACTTATGACTTCTCAATATATCCTCTAACTTTTCCCAAAAGACACAAATCTCCATCATTCTTGTAATTTTTCTACTTCTCCTCTTCCAAAACTACCAATAAGAAGTGTGGTCCAGCATGCATATAAGTGAAGTCATCACTATGCTAATCTCGGAGATAGATAAAAACTTAGATATATTCCATATACTGAAGTTCTTATATTTAAAGGACAGAGACAGCAATATGTCTCTTCTACCTCTCACTTATTCATCCCCTTCTTGTTCAATTGAAGACAAATATCTGTCATATACTTTACTGTAGCTGAACTTTATACCACTGGAATGGAGAAATTGAATGGAGCAAACAGGTATATGAATACTAGTTTCAGTACAAAACTCAAAGTCAGAAGCTAAGTGACAGAAAATCTAAACATTCACTTAACAGAAACACACAAACAGTCACACATGCACAAATGTAGAACACAATTAATGGCAGTGGTGCTCAAAACACACATGGTCACATAAATTTTTTATCAAATGTAACTAGAGGTGTCTGTTTTCTCTAGGTTTATTACAACTTGAATTTTTAACTTAAGAAATGCATTTCATATCTTCTGTAAATCATGAGTCTGTAGATGCAACCTGAATACTTTTGAAAACTTTTGTGAGATCTAATGAAAAAGACGTCTATACCTGAAGACATGTTATCCTCCTTCTTTATTGAACTGACTCTAAAACCTCTATTTTATCAGTCAAGTTTTCTTTGTTCCTGTAGAATAGCAGTGAGGTCTCAACACGTGCTGCTTATGGAATTCACTGTAAGAAAAACTTTTCTATATATTTTGGAGCAATAATCTCTTCTGTTCTCTCAAAAGAAGAGATTATTGACAGCAAATTAGCTTGGACCTTTGCATGTAGGTTAACAGTTGTATATAATTATTTGGTCTTATTACCTCAAGATATAAGTGAAAGATCTATCGTGGTGCATAAGATGACACTTTGCAACTTTTACCCGTGCTGGGATACCTTCTATTGCCTTTCAGTATGGGGTAGGATATTGTTCCTTATCTCAACTTAGTATGTCATGCTTTGAAGACTCCCATGGAACTGTCTGTACCCTGTCAATTGTAGTTAAAGAGGAGGCTCATTAGCTAGTAGACAGGCAGTAAGAAAAGGTGGAGAAACCACGCATAAAGTATAGTTGGGTCAACTATACAAGGACAAGAGGATTATCAGAAGAAGAAACAAACCATCTTACCATATTGTAGGCTATTCCAAGCCAAACATCTATGATAGATTGTAAGTAGGATATATGCTTGAAAATATTCTACCTGTGATCATGCACTTCCTTTACAAAGAATGTTCTCTGGTTATGGAAAATTGTAAAGATAAGACTTTCTAAATAATATACCTTATTATTCTCTGGGGAATGTTGAACAAATAGAGATAAAATTTCACCAATTAAAGTCAATCAGGTACTTCAGATTATAACATTGTTTATTTTGTCACAGTCATCGAAACCTGGATGCAGAAACTGCATCCTCTTCCATGGATTAAAACAATATTCCTCCCCAGCATGGAAGGCTGTTTCTCCTTTTACTCACTCTGACAGATGAACACATTTTGAGACTTGAAGTCTTACATATGCTTGAAAACTCAAAAACTTAATGTGTAATTCTAATCACACAGTTCCCATAAGAATGTATTGATAATGTCTATCTTCTTTGCATGAAGATATATTGTGTGACACGTTTTTCCTTTATGTATTCAACCTTCAGCACACTTAAGGAGAGACATTTACAAATGATAAAAGGAACACAGAAAGGAAGGGAAGCATGAATTAAAGAAAAATAAATCAAAAGGAAAAACAGCAAGGCACAAAATCAAAATACTTGTTTATACCTGAAAGTGAGTGAGAGGAAATAGTATAAGATGAATGAAGGGAAATTGATAGGTGACATTAAATTAGGAAAAGAGAATTCACAGATAGTAGAAACTCGAAAGTTAGATTAAACTCTTTAATTAAGGAGTCCTCTTAATACACACTTACATAAAGTATATTGTTTAATATTTGCAATATAAACTAAATATATAATATAAGTGAATGAAAATCTGTATTTAATATATATTATATAATGCAATAAAATTTAATGAGAAAATTATGAATGGCAGAACATATAATATAGTTGGTTTATTAGACCTATAAGGTAGGCACACAAATGCATTATTATTTAATATAAAAAGGACAATATTTTAATATTCAATGAAATGTGTTGCACTCTCTTAAAGACTAATTTTTCCATTACCTGATTTCCTGTGTTTATTATTCTCCCATAAGTCGTGATAAGGGCTCTAGCTCACTAGCTGGGTGCTGTTGGTTCTCATCTTTTATCCCAGCACATGGGAGGCAGAGGCAGGCAAATCTCTATGAGATCACAGATAGATATTTTGCTGTTGTAATTAACAATCAGAATCTGATAAAATATTAAGATAGATTAACAGATAAGATATTTCTCCAGGAAGGTAATATGCACACAATCAAAATTTTGTATAATGATGAGACATTATCTTACTGGACAAGTTTCAAAGCTGAGAATCCTCAGTGAGGGCATTAGAACAGAACACAGGACAGGAGATTCAGACTTTACAAAAGGTAGAAATATAAAGATTTGAACAGATTAAGGGATTCATTGAAACTGATGAGCAGAAACAAAAGTTTAAAAAACAGAACTTAGGCTCATTAGAAAATGACAGGACAGATCACATGTTGATTTACATAGAATTTTAACTGAATATCTGGGAATTTCATTGGAAAGACTATATGGCACAAAGTATCCTAATGTAATCAATGAATATGCATGAGAACAAATATGTATGAGCAATTTAAAAAATTAAACAAGAATGAGTTCCTTTCTTTGTCTTCTATTTTTCACATTCTTTTTTTCATTTTAATTTTTTGTACTGAAAATTATTGATCTGTACATATCTCTACTCCCATCAATACCTTTCTCATTCCTTTTTCAACTCATTCCCAAGATCCTCATGCCCATAATTTACTTCGGAGATCTTGTCATTTTCTATTTCCCATGTAGAGTAGATCTATATAATCTCTCTTCGTGTTCTCATCATTGTCTATGTTCTCTGGGATTGTGGTTTGAAGGCTGGTTTTCTTTACTTCATGTTCAAAAACCACCTATGAGTGAGTACATGTGATAACTGTGTTTCTTGGTCTGCATTACCTCACTAAAAACAATATTTTTTAGCTTCATACATTTTCCTACAAATTTCAAGATTTCATTTTGTTCTTCTGCTGTGTAGAATTCCATTGTGTAAATGTACCACATTTTCTTTATCTGTTCTTCAGTTGCAGGGCATTTAGGTTGTTTATAGGTTCTGGATATGACAAAAATACTGCTATAACTATAGTTGAGCACATTCCCTGTGGCATGATTGAACATCCTCCTCCTTTGAATATATACTCAAAAGTAGTGATACCTGGTTTTGAGGAAGGTTGTTTCCTAATTTTCTAAATAATCACTACATTAAAATTCAAAGGGGTTGTACCACCTCGAGCATGAATTTCTTTTGGGATTAATCCACCATCTGTCAGAAAAATGGTGAAATTTTGGGTTTCAAGCACTAAGAATTCCCAACAGAAAAGTTTCAATAAATATCAGTAGTCCTAGTTAATGGACTTTGCTTGCTTTGTCAATGGTATTGGAGAAGAGAGACAAAATATTAAGAACAAAATGGAAAAAAAATAGATTATAGACTTTCCAAGATCATTCTGGGAGAGGGTCATTACTTCAAACCTCAGAAACAAGATTGCTACAACAAATATACATTGTTCCTATGTAGCACAGCAGCAATAAATACTTGGGGTAGGATTCAGATGCCAAGAAAAAGGATTGATTCATATATTACGGTTAAACAGGGTCAGAGAGAACACTTTAGTGACTTCTTAAAAATATTAAGTAAGGCTATAAAAGTAGGAGTGACATGCCCTGAAGTTTGATATATTATAATCGAAATTTGGCTTTTGAAAATGTCAAGTTAGAATATAAGACGATTTTCAGGTGTTTACTGGTCACATCTGCACACCATAGGTGAATGAATTTTACATACAATTAATGTTGAAACATTTGACTGAAGCACTAAGACTAGGGTAGCAAAAACAATTTTCAGTGGTATGAGGAGACACCACAATGTCAAATATTTTGACTGTTGTAGAAAAGGACAGCTAAGAAGCAACTTTAGATAAGTTATTATTAGGAAAAATGACTCCTCTAGGTTCAGCAAGATTAGGAGGATTCATCTTCTGGTAAATACAGGAGGTGTGGCAAATGCTGACATACGACCAATAAATTCGGGTCGATACAAGACATAAAAGATAATCTGATACACTGGGAAACTTATTGGAGCTCTCACAGGCTCCAATGTCAAACAAATTTCAGTCAATTCCAGTCATGTAGAGAACCTGTCTAACCAGGAAAATTAAACAATCCAGTGCGGATTATAAAAAAAATCATAATTTTCTGGATTATGGAATAAACATGGAGGAAGAATTAAGAACTCCAATAGGAAATATGAGGCTTATATTTTGTCATACTTCGATAATGATCAAAGACTAAATCAAAGAGTGCATATAAATGACATTGTTATTGAGGGATTATTAGACACAGATGCAGATGTCAGAATCATAACTCTAGTTTATTGGCACACAGATTGGTCTCTTGAAGATTTTCATTTCCTAGAAATTGGAACACTGTTTCACGTGAAACAAAGCACAAATTTGGTTGAAATTATGGAGCCAGAAGGGCAGAAAAAAGTCTGCTCTCATATGTATCTAATATCACAGTGAATTTATTGGGTCATGAATTATTGTAGAAATTGAATACTCAGGTTAATATTCCTGTATTCCCCAAAACTTATATTTCTGGAAAGAATATCAGAATGAATTATGAAAAAGTTACTAGCCATTCAGGTTGATCAACAAGACAAAACAATGGGCAAACCTTCAGAATTACTAACAGTCTTGCCTTTAAAAAGGTTAATGGGGCTTTGGGCCTTGGCAGGGTCCCGGCGAGGAGGAGCTTGGGCGTTCCCTGACCCCATAGACGCCCAGGTCGCCCTGCAGTGCTGACTACCCCCTCCCGCCTGCCATCCCAGCTCCCATCCAGGTACGAATTCCTATATTTCTCCCTTCCCCCTGGGGCCATAAAATTTTCCCAGCTCAGCTGCCTTGCATGCTGAGCCTGCATTGTAAGTGCATCCTGGAAAGAGGGAGTGCCTGTGCTTCAATAGCCTGCCTGAGGAAAGGTGGGCATTCTGTCAGTGAAGTCCCTGCCCAAGAAGGGAACCTGACCCGGTAACAGAAGTTCCAATAGAGAACATTTGAAGTAAGAGATGGGCAGATGACAAGGCAAGACCTCATCCAACAATCTGAAAAACAACATGAAAACACCAGATCCCAAGGACCCTACAATAGAAGGACTTGAACACCTTAACCCAGAAGAAGTGGAAAAAAGTGCCATTATGAAAGCAATAGAGTTCCTTAAACAGGATATGAATAACTCCCTTAAAGAATTGGATGAGAAATATAACAAAAAGTTTGAAGAAATGAGTATAGAAATAGATGAGAAATATAACAAAAAGTTTGAAGAAATAAGTAAATCCGTGAATGAGACCCTGAGAAACCAAGAAAAAACAATCAAACAGGTAAAGGAAACAGTTCAAGAATTGAAATCTGAAATGGAGGCAATGAAGAAAACACAAACCGAGAACCGTCTGGATATGGAAAACCTAGGTAAACGAACAGAGACTACAGAATCAAGCATCACCAATAGAATACAAGAGATAGAAGAACGAAACTCAGATTCTGAAGATACCATAGAGAAAATAAATGCTCTGGTCAGACAAAACGGCAAATCCAACAAATTCTCTTCACAAAACAATCAGGAAATCTGGGACACAATAAAAAAAACCAAATCTAAGAATAATAGGGATCGAAGAAGGAGAAGAACTGCAGATCAAAGGCCCAGAAAATATATTCAACAAAATTATAGAAGAAAACTTTCCTAACCTAAAGAACGATATTCCTATGAAGGTTCAAGAAGCATACAGAACACCGAATAGACTGGATCAGAAAAAAACATCCCCTCGCCATATAATAATCAAAACACAAAACATACAGAATAAAGGAAAAATTCTAAGAGCTGCAAAGGAAAAAGGTCAAGTAACTTATAAAGGTAAATCTATCAGGCTTACACCGGACTTCTCTATGGAAACCATGAAAGCCAGAAGATCCTGGATAGAGGTACTGCAGAAACTAAGAGACCATAGATGCAAACCCAGAATACTATACCCAGCCAAGCTATCATTCACTATCAATGGAGAAAACAAAATATTCCAGGATAAAAACAAATTTAAACAATATGTAGCTACTAATCCAGCCTTACAGAGAATATTAGAAGGAAAATCACTACCGAAGGAATCCAACATTCCCAACACAGCCTACAATAACTCAAGCATCTAACGACCATTCACAAGCACAAATCAAAGAAGGAAAACACATACACTCTACTACCTAAAAAAAAAAGACCAGTGTCAACAACCACTGGTCATTAATATCACTTAATATCAATGGACTCAATTCACCTATAAAGAGGCACAGACATAGAGATTGGATGCGAAAACAGGATCCAACATTCTGCTGTATAGAAGAAACACACCTCAACCACAAAGACAGATACCTACTCAGAGTAAAGGGTTGGGAAAAGATTTCCCAAGCAAATGGACCTAAGAAACAAGCTGGTGTGGCCATTCTAATACCTAACAAAATCGACTTCAAACTAAAATCAATCAGAAGAAATGGAGATGGACATTTCATACTCATAACAGGAACAATTCATCAGGAGGAAGGCTCAATCCTGAATATCTATGCTCCTAATATAAGGGCACCCACATATGTAAAAGAAACTCTTCTAGAACTCAAGGCAGTCATCAAACCACACACACTAATAGTAGGAGACTTCAACACTCCTCTCTCACCAATGGACAGGTCAATCAGACAGAAACCAAACAGAGAATTAAGAGATTTATTGGAGGTATTGAATCAAATGGACTTAACAGACATCTATAGAACATTCCACCCAAAAAGGAAAGAATATACCTTTTTCTCTGCAGCTCATGGAACCTTCTCGAAAATTGACCACATACTCGGTAACAAAGCAAACTTCCACAGATACTAAAAAATATTAGTAACAACCAGTGTCTTGTCAGATCACCATGGACTAAAATTAGAATTCAACAACAATGCTTCCCCCAGGAAGCCAACAAAGTCATGGAAGTTATACAGTCAACTACTATACAGTCACCCCTGGGTCAAGAAAGAAATAAAGAAATTAAACTCTTCCTTGAATTTAACGAAAATAAAGACACAACATACTCAAACCTATGGGACACTATGAAAGCAGTGCTAAGAGGAACGTTTATAGCACTAAGTGCCCAATTAAAGAAAATGGAGAAAGCACACATTGGAGACTTAACAGCACACTTGAAAACTCTAGGGAAAAAAAGAAGCTGATTCACCCAGGAGGTCTAGAAGACTGGAAATAATCAAACTGAGGGCTGAAATCAACAAAATAGAAACACAGAAAACAATCCAAAGAATCAATGAATCAAAAAGCTGGTTCTTTGAGAAAAATCAACAAGATTGAAAAACCCTTATCCAAATTAATCAAATGGCAGAGAGAGAACATGCAAATTAATAAGATCAAATATGAAAACAGGGACATAACCACAGACACAGAGGAAATCCAGAGAATCATTAGATCTTACTATGAAAGTTTATATGTCACAAAGTTGGAAAATGTAAAAGAAATGGACATTTTTTTAGATAAGTATCATATACCAAAATTGAACCAAGAACAGGTGAACAATCTAAATAGACCTGTTAGTCGCAAAGAATTAGAAGCTGTTATCAAAAATCTCCCTACCAAAAAAAGTCCAGGATCAGAGGGTTTCATTGCAGAATTCTACCAGAACTTCCAGGAAGAGCTAATACCTATACTCCTTAACGTATTCCACAATATAGAAACAGAAGAGTCATTGCCTAACTCCTTTTATGAAGCTACAGTTACCCTAATACCAAAACCACACAAAGACACAACCAAGAAAGAGAATTACAGGCCAATCTCACTCATGTACATCGATGCGAAAATTCTCAATAAAATCCTGGCAAACCGAATCCAGGAACACATTAGAAAAATTATCCATTGTGATCAAGTCGGCTTCATTCCAGAGATGCAGGGCTGGTTCAACATATGCAAATCTATCAATGTAATCCATCATATAAATAAACTGAAAGAAAAAAACCATATGATCATTTCATTAGATGCTGAAAAAGCATTTGACAAAATTCAACACCCATTTATGATAAAGGTGTTGGAGAGACTGGGGATACAAGGATCATATCTAAATATAATAAAAAGAATATACAGCAAGCCGACAGCTAACATTAAACTGAATGGAGAGAAACTCAAAGCCTTTCCACTAAAATCAGGAATGCGACAAGGCTGTCCACTCTCTCCATACCTCTTCAATATAGTGCCTGAATTTCAAGCAATAGCAATACGACATCATAAGGAGATCAAGGGGATTCGTATTGGAAAGGATGAAGTTAAACTTTTGTTATTTGCTGACGATATGATAGTATACATAAGTGACCCCAAAAATTCTACCAAAGAACTCCTACAGATGATAAACACCTTTAGTAACGTGGCAGGATACAAGATCAACTCCAAAAAATCAGTGGCCCTCCTATACACAAAGGATAAAGAAGCAGAGAGGGAAATCAGAGAAGCATCACCTTTCATGATAGCCACAAATAGCATAAAATATCTTGGGGTTACTCTAACCAAGGAAGTGAAAGACCTATTTGACAAGAATTTTAAGACTTTGAAGAAAGAAATTGAGGAGGATGCCAGAAAATGGAAAGACCTCCCCTGCTCTTGGATTGGGAGAATCAACATAGTAAAAATGGCAATTCTACCAAAAGCAATCTATAGATTCAATGCAATCCCCATCACAATCCCATCAAACTTCACAGACCTTGAGAGAACAATAAGTTTATATGGCAAAACAAAAAACCCAGGATAGCCAAAACAATCTTATACAATAAAAGAACTTCTGGAGGCATTACCATCCCTGACTTCAAACTCTATTACAGAGCTACAGTATTGAAAATAGCTTGGTATTGGCATAAGAACAGAGAAGTCGACCTCTGGAATCGAATAGAAGACCAACATATTAACCCACAAACCTATGAAAACCTAATTTTCGAGAAGGGAGCTAAAGGTATACAATGGAAGAAGGAAAGCATCTTTAACAAATGGTGCTGGCATAACTTGATGTCAACCTGTAAAAGAATGAAAGTAGATCCATATCTATCACCATGCACAAAAATCAAGTCCTAATGGATTAAAGACATCAACATTAATCCATCCACTTTGAACCTGATAGAAGAGAAATTGGGAAGTAGTCTACAAG
This sequence comes from Myodes glareolus, assembly GCF_982192425.1. Taxonomy (NCBI): domain Eukaryota; kingdom Metazoa; phylum Chordata; class Mammalia; order Rodentia; family Cricetidae; genus Myodes; species Myodes glareolus. The sequence goes on from NC_142053.1 coordinate 147,481,222, forward strand.
ATATAGGCACAGGAGGCCTCTTCTTAAGTAGGACCCCAGTAGCACAGACAATAAGAGAAACAATGAAAAAATGGGATCTACTGAAACTGAGAAGCTTCTGTAAAGCAAAGGTCACTGTCAGTAAGACAAAAAGGCTGCCTTCTGACTGGGAGAAGATCTTCACCAACCCCTCATCAGACAAAGGTCTGATCTCCAAAATATACAAAGAACTCAAGAAACTAGACACTAAAACTCTAATTAACCCAATTAAAAAATGGTATACTGAACTGAACAAAGAATTCACAACAGATGAACTTCGAATGGCCAGAAGACACTTAAGGTCATGCTCAACCTCCTTAGCGATCAGGGAAATGCAAATCAAAACCACTTTGAGATACCATCTTACACCTGTCAGAATAGCTAAAGTCAAAAACACCAATGATAGCCTATGCTGGAGAGGATGTGGGGTGAGGGGAACACTCATCCATTGTTGGTGGCAATGGAAACTTGTGCAGCCACTGTAGAAATCAGTGTGGCGGTTTCTCAGGAAACTGGGAGTCAACCTCCCTCAGGACCCAGCAATTCCACTCTTGGGAATATACCCTAGAGATTCCCTAACATACTACAAAAGCGTTTGTTCTACTATGTTCATAGCAGCACTATTTGTAATAGCCAGAACCTGGAAACAGCCTAGGTGCCCCTCAATAGAAGAATGGTAAAAAAAGGTGTGGAACATAGACACATTAGAATTTTACTCAGCGGTAAAAAACAATGACATCTTGAATTTTGCATGCAAATGGATGGAAATAGAAAACGCTTTACTGAGTGAGGTAAGCCAGACCCAAAAAGAGAAACACGGCATGTATTCACTCATAAGTGGATTCTAACCATAATTAAAGGTCTTTGAGCCTATTATTCGTGATCCTAGAGAAGCTAAATAAGAAGATGAACCTGATGAAGATTATTTAGCTATCCACCAGGAGGTAGGAAATAGACAAGAGTCCCAGGTAACCTCGGGTGCATGGGGCGGGTGGGAGGGTTGATGGAAGGGGAGAGGGTTAGAGAGAAAGGAGTAGGGGAGGAATGGGGAAAGCTCAGTGGCCTGGGATGGGGCGGAGGGAGTAAGAATGAATATGGGATCAGGGAAGAGTATATTTCAACTAAGGGAGTCATTTTAGGGTTTACAGGAGACTTGATTATATATGGGATCCCAGGTCCAAGGAGAGATCCCCAGATTGTTCTCTGGACAGAGGAGAGGGTGCCTGAACCAGCCTGGGCCCATAAACATACTGATGAATATTTTGCTTATCACCATAGATCCTTCATCTGGCGAAGGACGGCGATACAGACAGAGACCCACCTTAGAGCACCGGACTGAGCCCCCCAAGGTCCAAATGAGAAGCAGAAGGAAAGAAAACATGAGCAAGGAAGGCAAGATCAGAGGGAACCTTCATCCAACGATGGATGGCGATACAGACGGAGACCCACATTGGAGCACCGGAGTGAGCCCCCCAAGGTCAAATGAGGAGCAGAAGGAAGATGAACATGAAAAAGGAAATCAGGACTGCGAGGGATGCTATCACCCACTGATACAAGGGGACGGATCTAATGAGAGTTTACCAAGGCCAGTTGGACTGGGACTGAATGAAGACATGATCTAACCAGATTCTCGGAATTTGGCCAGATTCTCTGAATGTGGCTGGCCCGAAATCTTTCTGAAAAGCCATTGACAATGACACTGGGACTTGTTTTCTCTGCATATACTGGATTTTGGGGATCCAGTCTGTTTGGATACTCGCCTTCTTGGACCTGGAGGGAGGGGGGAGGAACTTGAACTTCCCACAGGGCAGGAAACCCTCACTGCCCTAAGGGACAAAGAGGGAGGAGGAGAGGGAGTGGGGGGAGTGGGAGGGTGTTGGGAAGAGGGGCGGAAATGGAAACTTTTATAATTTAATAAAATTACTTTCAAAAAAATAAAAAGGTTAACAGACTCTTCTGTTTCTATATTGTGGAATACATTAAGGTATATAGGTATTAGCTCTTCCTGGAAGTTCTGGTAGAATTCTGCATTGAAACCTTCTGGTCCTGGGCTTTTTTTGGTAGGGAGATTTTTGATAACAGCTTCTAATTCTACAGGACTAACAGGTCTATTTAGATTGTTCACCTGGTCTTGGTTAAACTTTGGTATATGGTACTTATCTAAAAAAATGTCCATTTCTTTTACATTTTCCAACTTTGTGACATATAAACTTTCATAGTAAAATCTAATGATTCTTTGAATTTCCTCTGTGTCTGTGGTTATGACCCCATTTTCATTTCTGATCCTATTAATTTGCATGTTCTCTCTCTGCCGTTTGATTAGTTTGGATAGTGGTTTAACTATCTTGTTGATTTTCTTGAAGAACCAGCTTTTTGATTCATTGATTCTTTGGATTGTTTTCTGTGTTTCTATTTTGTTGATTTCAGCCCTCAGTTTGATTATTTCCAGTCTTCTAGACCTCCTGGGTGAATCAGCTTCTTTTTTTCCCTAGAGTTTTCAAGTGTGCTGTTAAGTCTCCAATGTGTGCTTTCTCCATTTTCTTTAATTTGGCACTAGTGCTATGAACTTTCCTCTTAGCATTGCTTTCATTGTGTCCCATACATTTGAATACGTTGTGTCTTTGTTTTCATTAAATTCAAGAAGGAGTTTAATTTCTTTCTTCATTTCTTCCTTGACCCAGGGGTGATTTAGTAGTTGACTGTTCAACTTCCATGAGTTTGTTGGCTTCCTGGGGTACCATTGTTGTTGAATTCTAATTTTAGTCCATGGTGATATGCCAAGAAACAGGTGGTTACTAATATTTTTTTGTATCTGTGGAAGTTTGCTTTGTTACCGAGTATGTGGTCAATTTTCGAGAAGGTTCCATGAGCTGCAGAGAAAAAGTTATATTCTTTCCTATTTGGGTGGAGTGTTCTATAGATGTCTGTTAAGTCCATTTGATTTAGTACCTCCAATAAATCTCTTATTTCTCTGTTAGGTTTCTGCATCAGAAGAGCAGGATGGGGACAAAAATATATATAAGTACTCATTAGTGACAAGTAACTGATAGAAAGATTCCAGAAAAGCCACTTTACAATAAAACTACTGACAAATAAAACAATAAATATTGTACTATAAAATTATACTAATTTGAAAATGTATTCAAGGTTTAAATGTTACTAAGAAGGTGCTTTGTTCTATCCATCAAGTGCAACATCTGAAAAAAAGATCAAGAGTGCTTGGCTCTAAAATCAAATGCTAATTGGCTGAGTGTTCATTGAACACATTAGAAACAAGGATGAAATCAATCCTATGCACCTAAAACTTCAGAGAATGAGGTGGCATTGCCCGCAGGTCTCCTTCTTGGGATTTGAGGTGTTCTAGCTCACCCACTGTTCTACTTCCAATCTTCTATATAAGCAAATAAGATGCTGAGGTCATGTCCTGCAGCAGGAAAGTGTCTTGGTTTGAAGTTCAAGGGAGGGGCTAAGGAGTCACAGTGAATCACAGACAATGAAGACCTGGTGGTTTCACTGTAGAAATTAGAAGCATTAGAAAATCAATGTGGGATGGCTGGTTAGAGGTAAAACTCTGTGTGTGTGTGTGTGTGTGTGTGTGTGTGTGTGTGTATGCCTGAAAGTGTGTGTGTGTGTGTGTGTAGTGTGTGTGTGTGTGTGTGTCTGTCTGTCTGTGTGTTTCTCTATTTGTAGAAGCCAGGGGTCATCCTGAAGCGACAGTCTATCCATCAGCATCTATATACCTTGTGTTTTGGGACAGAGTGTCTCATTAAATCAGAAAACTCAATAGTTATGGGTGGTTATCTAGTCATTTTACCCCTGTTATTTTCCCATCTCTGTCTCTCCAGATTTTCGATCACAAATGAACACCTGTTTTTTTCTATCTGGATGCTGAGGACTGAAATCAGATCCTTGTGCTTTTTGGGTAAGCAATTTGTCCACTCAGCCATCTTTCTGGTCCCTATCTGAAAATTATTGCTCTGTTGAAGGAATGGTATCTAGATTAAATATCAACTTAAAAACTCAACTAAAATGAAATCACTGCAAATTCTCCCCATATTGGTGTAGGACATATTTGCTGTTCAGAGCAGGCAGATCACAGAGAGTAGGGTACCTTAGATGGCTACCAAACAAGATTTGAGTTAGAAATAAAGGGCAATGGACAAGAATAAAGAATGGAAATGAGAACATTAGATCTACAAGTCAATGAATGTTTATTGCACAAATTCAATTCCACATATTAAAATCACACCTAGAAGTCAGCATACCAAGTGAAGAAATATTTTAGTGAGGACTGTTCAAGAAATGTCCCTGAAAATCTATCTTAAGTACAAAGAATTATTCAAATATACCTCACACTCTGATGGGACTAGCATTAAAACAATTCCTAAAAGGGCCAAGGGAAATGGGGAAGGTTCAAACTTTGATTCTGCAATGTTTATCATTGTGTGCCTTCTACTTCTTATTCTCTGTTCCTTTCAAAACACTTGTTTATCAAGTGGAAGATTGGAGGTGAAGCCAAAACCTGAATCTTTAAATACCAAAGGAGGAATTAATGCCTTACAGCTCACAAATTTAATGGATCTTTTCACAATCTGTTCTTTTCTCATAATCTTTATTATGTTATCCCAACCCCATTACCATTTTCTATTCTTTCTAAAGTGCATATGGTATACCCAGTGAGGCAATGCTCAGGGCACACCTCCTTTCTGAGGGCGAAGATGAGTCTGCCAGAAGGCCCAGATTATAAGGTCACAATGAGGTGAGTGGATGTCAGCTAAAATATCTAAGGTGGGACAGCAGGCAACGCCTGCCAGTTACCACAGATGTTGAAGGGAATGCAGGTCCTTAACCCAAGACATCTCCAATTTGCCTACAGGATCCAGAAGTTAATGTTTCTCCCTGCCTGATTCTTAAGAAACAAGGTAAAAAATGACCATAAAAATCATATTCATCCTACTTGGTGGGATTGTCTTTGCCTTCACCTTCATCATCCTGAAAATGTTATTTCAGATAGGATGTATGTGGGACCAGTCTGCTCTGACATTAAAGTAACTCAATACAAGTACATAAGTATGTGTTTTAAGACTACAAATAGAGGAAAGAAACTGAGGGAAGAAGAACAAATGCTGCCTGCCCCCTCAATAGAGCACTGATATTTGAATTCTCTCACATGAGCTTCTGAAACTTTAAAAAATGTATTCAAAATTAGAAGATATTTAGGGTGGTGTTTTTTATTATTATTAATTCATAATACTTTCAACTTTCTCCCCTTCTCCCAGTACCCTACCACGCCTCCCACTCCCTCTCCTGCTCCCTATCCAGTCCTAAGGGCTGAAACACGAATTGCCGGCATGTTGGGGTATCTGTTCTTGCACAGTACCCCACAGCTGGCACACCCCAAAGAAAATCAGAGAGGGGCCTCCAAAGGATTATAAACTGATTGACCCATTAGGTCAGACTACTTATTAGTTCTTATAAATTATGTTACCCCATTATCCTTTTCTACGTTAGCCACACAGCTCAGTACCTCTGCCTCCCAGGCATTGGGATTAAAGGTGTGTACCACCAACTACTGTGTACACCCAACTACTCTTTTATTCTCTTTTTTTACTTTTAAGAACTTTAACCTTCAGCCTGCATATATTTTTAACAATTAGTAAACCATTTAGAGGTTTTCTTCCTCTTTGAATCTCTCTTTACTGTATATCTTTCTTTTCCTGACCACATGAGTCTTAAATGGGTAAGACTAAAGCCGTAACTTTGACAGTTAGATCCAGCCCATTCCTTAGCTTTCCAGCCTCATGGCTGAGATACCAGCCAGAGCTGTGTTCACTGCCACAACTCTATGGCATTTCAACGTCCTTGCCAGCAAGCAAGCTGCAGCATTATGCTCATAGGCCAAACTCAATCGAACTGCCTGCCTAAAAGTGTCAGAATTTGCCCTGGCAGGACAGTCCAGAAAGTCAGCATTTTAAAATAGCACAGATTTTTTTCTGCTAAGGCTTACAACCGAAAAGCACGCATTCAGCTTTTTGTCAACACCATTTAAGTGTTTTGTGGCAGAACCTCTTAAAAGAACTACAAAGTTTTGCAGCTAAAGCTGAGTCAGGTAGCCTCTTTTAGAGGAGAGCACTTTCTTGCCTCTAGCAAGCAACGCAGACCTGAGAAATTGCTGCTCCCAAGATACATGCTTTACTCTATTCTTTCCCAAGCTTTCTCAAGCTTACTGTGGATTCAGTTATCCAGGTGGGTGCCATATGTAACACGAGAGGCTGGCTTGTTGGGGTTTCTGTCCGACCTGGTACCACACAGCTGGCATACCCCAAGGAAAAATCAATCACACAGAGATCTCTATAAGTGATAAAGCTGATTGGCCCATTTGGTCAGACAACTTATTAGTTCTTATGACTTATGTTACCCCATTATCCTTATATGTTAGCCACATGGTTCAGTACCTTTCTCAGCTGGGCAGCTTAAATCATTTCTCTCTGATGGTCTGGGTAGAACTGTGGAGGGAGCTTCCTGCTTGCCAGAATACTCCCAGTCTCCTTGCTCCATCTTTACTTCCTGTCTGGCTATCCCACCTATACTGCCTGCGTGGCCAATCAGCTTTTTATTAAAATATGATTGACAGAATACAGACAATTCTACCACGCCAAAGGGCAGTCAGGGTTTCATGCCCTGTATGAAATTCAAGTTCCTCCCCTGTCCCTACAAGTCTAGGAAGGTGAGCATGCAAATAGACTACGATCCCACAAAGCCAGTACATGCAGATGAAACAAGTCCCAGTGCCATTATCAATGGCTTCTCAGACAGCCCCCAATTCAGTCACATTCAGAGAATCCAGTTTGATCACATGCTCATTCAGTCCCAGTTCAGCTGGCCTTGGTGAGCTTTCATTAGATCAGTCCCCTTGTATCTGTAGGTGAACATACCCCTCACGGTCCTGCCTTTCTTGTTCGTGTACTCCCTCCTTCTGCTCCACATTTGGACCTTAGGGGCTCAGGCAGTGTTCCAATGTCGGTCTCTGTCTCTATCTCCATCTATTGTCGGATGAATGTTCCCTCTGATCCTGACTTCCTTGCTCACGATTTCCCTTCCTCTGCTTTTCTTTTTGACCTAGGGAGTTAAGTCCTGCTATCCAATGTGGGTCTCTGTCTCTATCTCCATCCATCGCCAGATAAAGATTGTATGGTGATATGCAAAATATTCATCAGTAAGGTTATGGGCCAAGGCCATTTCAGACAACCTCACCTCTGCTGCCCAGGAAACAATCCGGGGACCTCTACTTGGACCTAGGAACCCCTCTAGACTCAAGTCTTGCAAACCCTAAAATGGCTCCCATAGGTAAGATATATATTTCCCTGCTTCTATATCCATACTTCCTCCCTCCCCCATCCCATTTCCCCAAACTATCCCCAATCCTCCCCTTCTCCCTTCTCTCTAACCATCTTCCCTTGCTTCCACCCCCCACCCCCATGCACCCAAGTTTGCCTGGCCATCTTGTCTACTTCCAATATCCAGTAGGACAACTACATGATTTCTTCAGGTTTACCTTCTTATTTCGCTTCTCTAGGATCATGATTTATAGGTTCAAATTCCTTTAATCAAGGCTAGAAACCACTTATGAGTGAGTACATACCATATTCCTCTTTTTGGGTCTGGGATACCTCATTCTGTAAAGCGTTTTCAATTTCCACCAATTTGCATGCAAAATTCAAGATGTCATTGTTTTTTTCCGCTGAGTAAAACCCTAATGTGTATATGTGCCACACCTTTCTTAACCATTTTTCTATTTTGGGGCAACTAGGTTCTTTCCAGGCTCTGCCTAATACAAATAGTGCTGCCTAATACAAATAGATCTGCCTAATACAAATAGATCATAGTTGAAGAAATGCTTTTGTAGTATGTTTGGACATCTCTTGGGTATATTCCCAATAGTGGAATTGCTGGGTCCTGACAGAGGTTGACTCCTAGTTGCCTGAGAAAACGCCACACTGATTTGCACAGTGCTTGCACAAGTTTGCATTCCACCAACCCCGGATAAATGTTACCCTCCTTCCACTTCCTCTCCAGCATTCAGTACAGTACCCCATTTTTAATTGAGTTAAGTAGAGTTTTAGGGTCTAGTTTCTAGAGTTCTTTGTATATTTTGGAGATCAGACCTTTGTCTGGTGAGGGATTGGTGAAGATCTTCTCCCAGTCATTAGGTTGTCTTTTTGTCTTAATAACAGTTTCCGTTGCTTTACAGAAAATACTCAGTTTGAGGGGGTCCCATTTATTCATTGTTGCTCTTATTGTTTGCCCCACTGGGATTCTACTAGGAAGTGGTCTCCTTTGCCTATGTTTTGTTGACTACTTGCTACTTTCTCTTCTATCAGGTTCAAAGTTGTCAGATTAATGTTGTAGTCTTTAATCCATTTGGACTTCAGTTTTCCCATGGTGACAGATATGGATGTATTGTCATTCTTCTACAGGTTGACATCCAGTTATGCCAACACAATTTGTTAATGATACTATCATTCTTCCATTGTGTACCTTTAGCTCCCTTGTTGAAAATCAGGTGTTCATATGTTTGTGGGTTAATATCTGGGTCTCATATTTGATTGCATAGGTTGACTTTTCTGTTCTTATGTCAATACCAAGCTGTTTTCAGTACTGTATTTTTGTAATTGAGTTTAAAATCAGGGATGGTAATGCCTCTAGAATATCCGCTATTGTATAGGATTGCTTTGGCTCTTTTGGGATTTTTGTGTTCTCATATAAAGTTGATTAATGTTCTCTCAAGGTCTGTGAAAAAATTTGATTGCATTTCATGGGGATTGCATTGAATCTATAAATTTCTTCTGGTAGCATTGCCAATTTTACTATTTTGATTCTCCCTATCTATGAGCAAAGGAAGTTCTTCAATTTTCTGGTATTATCCTCAATTTCTTTCTTCAAAGACTTATAACTCTTGTCAAATAGGTCAGTCACATCCTTGGTTAGAGTTATACCAAGATATTTTATGCTATTTGTGGCTATCGTGAAAGATGAATTTTTTTTTTTGATTTACCGTCCTGGTTATTTATCCTTTGTGTATAGGGGGGCACTTTTTTTGGAGTTGATCCTGTACCCTGCCACATTACTAATTATCTGATTGAATTTCCATCAAATTTCTCAATCACCATGAGAGAACAAAGATGAAAGTTTACATTCCCCACCACCAAAGTCTCATCTTACATTTTTTTTCTCATATTTTCTCTCACTTCTCTGATGGTATCATTTCTAAATGTGAGTTCACTGGTGTTTTATATTTAGAGGTTAAATAATTTTATCATAACATTTATGAAATGTGGCAAAGCTAATATTGAACTTCCTTAGGAAAGAAGGCACTACAAGCTAACCTCTTGAATTGCCTACTAAAATCATCCTTATTATTTTCTCATTCTTTGCAGGGATTTTGTTTACCTATAATTATCTTTTTCAGATGAAAACTTTTAATTTCATTTATTGATTGTTGAAAATATTTTGTGGTATTAGAGTCTTGGCCTAGAAGTCCCTTCCAATACTTTCAATATTGAATTGTTTCCCCTATCTTTTACCATGTACAAAAATCAATTCAATGTTTATCAATATCTAGACTTGAAATATTGTTTCCATTTTAGGAAGCAATCACTTTTCTCCATTTTTCTCATAGCAGCATCCTATATCTTTTCTGGATCCATCTTCCCCTTTCTTTCTCCCACCATGACTTTGAGATTTGTGGATTATTCAAGTATGTTCAGCTATAAATATGTTAGTTGTTGTTTTTTCTTTGATTTGTTTTGTTTTTGCTCTTAAATTTGCAAATGAAACATTACTAAATAAATATCAAAGACAGGGTTGGAGGCTAAAATTAAGCTTCACCAGACAAGATGTTCCAAGTTTACATCCATTTTATCTCTCAGTCTGCATTTTGCAAATTATGCATGTCAGTCAGGACTACCCTTCAACACATTCCAATACATGTTTACTGGGGTAAGTTCGGTTCATTAATAGAGCCAAGATATTCTGAGAAAAATTGTTGGTACTTCTAGGCTTCTAAAAACCACAGAGTTGTAATTTTTTACAGATAACTAAGTTTGAAAACCCATCCATGAGACCACCCCAATCCTACTGAGAGCAACTTCTACTCAGTAATTCAGTGGCAGTGATCTAAATCTCTCAGTCAATAACTTCAATGTGGCTCTGCCATCACATTATCCACGATGACAGATGGTCAGGTATAGCCTTTTGAAAAGTCACAGTTCATGTCTGTGAAGAAATCAACGGACCATATTAGTCCTAATTAGAAATACCAATTTCTTCTGAAAATTCCATTAGAAAAAAAGAGTAGAAACAATCATTAAAGCTTCCTGCATAGAATCAATTTATTTTGTTATCAGGAAATGAGTTTTGTAAAGCAGTTGTTTTCCAGTCAGATACTTCAACCACCTGTAGCATTCTTGTATTTGAAAAATTATTTATGAAAAAAAATGTTTAAAATAAATCACACACAGCTCAGAATTGAGAATAACAGAGAGCTATTTATTTAGGGGTAGACTCACATATCACAATTCTCTTATCAAATGTGGAACAGCAATCAAATCCAGCAGCCTGGAAAGAAGGCATACATTTGCTTTACATTGGCATATATAGTATTAGAGTTCAAGTCCATGTGGGTGTGTATCTTGAAGGAAACTGGCAGTAGGAAATCATATAACAACTCCATTTTTTGTTTCAATGAGAACTTTCTAAGCCTAATACCAACTTATTTACAATAAAAAGAAATATCAGTTAAAAATTAAAATTGCAAGCATCATAAACAATAAAAAACAAGATACATATAATAAATGTTTTAATAATTACCCTATCCTCTTGAGTTCAAGTCTTGTATAATAAATAACTAGGCCAAATATAAGAGCAAAGTAACTAATATTCCTGCAGAGATGAAAGAGGACACAGTCCATGAAAAAAGAACCAAGTGGATGACTTTATTAAGGGTTGGGAGATGTGACAGACAGTGAGGTAAAAACAGGAAAGAAGGGGAACAGGAATGAAACACTCAGATTTTTAAAAGAATCCCAGTGCATGAGCGTGAAGGAAAGTCATATCTACATCAGACCCTGGTGAAGTAAATATCAATCAGTCAGCGCATATGCTGCTGGGAAATGTAGTTTCCTAGGAGAATGTCAGTAACCACAAATATCTAGTCTTTAACACCATTAAATACCCAAGAAGAGAAATATTACTTGAGTAAGCAGGAAGTACACTCAAGTAACTTCCAAAAATGTGCAGCAAATGACAGAGACAACTGGTTATCTGTGCGGTCACCAAAAATTTCATTTGCAATTGTGGAACAACCAACATTGGATAAGGTCTAGAGTAACAGAGAGACCATTTTCAGAGGCAGAAAATATTCAAAACTGTATTACCTTGTCTTGGTAAGATCTGACAGTCTTTTTCTTTGCTTTTTTCTCTGATAGTTATTATTACTTTATATAAAATTGGAAACAAATTTTCCACCCTCTCCCCTCCTAACAATTTCCTCCCACAACCCGACATCCTCTCTTCTCTCCCCCTCCAGTCCTAAGAAAGGACAGGGTACCCTGCCCTGTGTGAAGTCCAAAGCCTTCCCCCCTCCATCAAGGCTTAGGAAGGTATTCATCCAAATACAATAGGATCTCCCCCCAAAAAAAAATCAGTAAATGCAGTAGAGACAAATCACATTGTCATCTTGTTGGCTTCTCAGTCTGCCTCAATTGTGACCACATTCGGAAGGTCCAGTATATCCCATGTTCTTTCAGTGCCAGTCCATCTGGATTTGTTAAGCTCCCATTAGTTCAAATACACTATTTCAGTAAGTGGAACAACCACTCCTGGTCCTGTTTTCCTTTGTCATATTCTCCCTCCATTTGCTTTTCCACTGTACATTGAGAGCTCAGTCCAGTGCTCCCATGTGGGTCTCTTTCTCTATCCCCATCTGTTGCTGGAGGAAGATTCTATAGATGAAGATAGTTATCAGTCTGAATCTGGGACAAGACCAGTTCAGTTGACCCTCTCCTCCAATGACCTGGGTCCTAGCTGGCAACATTCCTGCTGACCACTGGCAATCACTCTAGAGTAAAGAATCTTGCCAACCCCAAAATGGCTCCCTGAAGTAATTTATCTTCTTCCCTACTCCCATATCTGCCCTTCCTATGTTTCAACCAACACACTCCCCCAAGAATTTCCAACCATACGTTTCACCATTCACTGTTCCCCTTCCCTTTGCCTAATCACACTTCCATTGTATAACCCTACTCCCATCCCCATACTTCCAACTTTTTCCTGGTGTTCTTGTCTGCTTCCAATTTCCAAGAGGACCTAGATATATTTTCCTTTATGTTCACCTAATTACTTAGATTCTCTTGGATAAGGAAGTATATGCTAAATGTTCTATGTTTATGGCTAGAATTCACCAATGCATGAGTACATACCATATTCATATTTTTGGGTGTGAGTTATCTCAGTTTGGAAAGTGTTTCTATTTCCATCCATTTTCAAGCAAAATTCAAGATGTTATTTTTTTTCCCTCTGAGTAGTACTCTAATTTCTAGAAGTGTCACACTTTCTTTATCCATTCTCCCATTAACGGGTTGTTTCTAGGTTCTTGCTATTGAAAATACTTCTATTATGAACACAGTTGAACAGATGCTTTTGTGGAATGATTGGGCATCTCGTGGGTATATTCCCAAGAGTGGTATTGCTGGATCCTTAGGTAGGCTGACTCCCAATTTTCTGAAATACTCCCACTCTGTTTTCCAAAGTAGTGGCATTACTTTGCAAACCCACCAGCATGAAATGAGTGTTTCCCCTACCCAACATACTCTCCAGCAAAGGCTATCACTGGTGTTTTTAATTTAGATATTCTGACATGTGTAAGATGGTATCTTAAAGTTGTTTTGGTTTATATTTACTGAAAGCGAAGGAAGTCGAACATGTCCTTAAGAATCTTTTGGCCATTTTAATTTCTTCTATTGAGAATTCTTTGTTCAGTTTAGTATCCCCATTTTTAAATTGGGTTATTTAGATTTTCGTGTCTAGTTTCTTGCTTTCTTTAGTTTGGAGATCAGATCTTTGTCTGATATCTGGGTTAACGAAGATTTTCTTCCATTCAGAAGGTTGTCTTAATGATTGTGTCATTTGCTTTATAGAAGCGTCTCAATTTCAGGAGTTCCCTTTAATTCATTGTTGCTCTTCTTGACCATGCTGCTGAGTTCAACATAGGAAGTGGACTCTGGTGCCCATGTATTTCAGACTAATTTCTTCTTTCTCTTCTATCAGATCCTGTGTGATTGAATTTATATTGAGGTCTATAATTGATTTACTCTTGAGTTTGGTGAAAGGTGATAAATAAGGATATATATTCAGTTTATTTATATGATGGATTACATTGATAGACTTTCATATGTTGAACCAGTCCTAATTCTCAGGGATGAAGTTACTTGATCATTCAAAATGGATTTTTTTGATGTGTTCTTGGATTTGGTTTACCAATATTTTATTTAGAATTTTTGCATTGATGTTCATGAGTGAGATTGCTCTGTAATCCCCTTTCTTGCTTGAGTTTTTATGTGGTTTTGGTCTAAGCAAAATTGTAGCTTCATATAAAAGTTTGTAAGTGACACTTCTATTTTTTTATGTGCAACACATTGAGGAGTTCACATATTAGCTATTCTTTGTAGAATTCTGCACTTAACCATCTGGTCATTGGTTTTTGTTGTACGAAGGTGTTTGATGACAACTACTATTTCCTTGTGACTATTAAGTCTATTTAAATTGTTTATTTGGTCTTGATTCGATTTTGGTATATAGTATTTATCTGAAAAGTATGCATTTCTTTGTCATTTTTCAAATATGTTTAGTACATGCTTCCCCCTCCATCCCTTTCCATTAAGGTGAGCATCCAAACAAACCAGGCTCATACAAAGTCTGTCCATGCAGTCTAATCAAAACCCAGTGCCATTGTTCTTGGATTCTCAGTCAGCCATCATTGCCAGCCAAATCCAGAGTGTACAGTTTGATCATATGCTCCATCACTCCCAGTCCAGCAGGCCTTGGTGAGTCCCCATTAGATCATTTCTACCTTCTCAGTGCATGGATGCACGTTTCATATGCCTGACTTTCTTGCTCATGTTCTCCCTCCTTCTGTTACTCATTGGGACCTTGGGAACAAAATCCAGTGTTCCAGTGTTGGTCTCTGTCTCTATCCCATTCCATGGCCAGATGAAGTTTCTATGGTGGTATGCGAGATATTCATTGGTGTAGCTATGGAACAAGGCCATCAGGCACCCTCTCATCTGCTGCCCAGGGAAAAATCGGGGGACCTCACCTTGGACCTTGAAAGTCCTCTTAAGTTAAGTCTCTTGCTAACCCTAAAATAGCTCCCTTAATTAAGATATTGACTTTGCTGCTCCCGTTTCCACCCTTCTTCCATCCCACACATCCCATTCCAACAAGGTCTCTTGAATTTTCCCTTTCTAACTTCTTTCTAGCAATCTCCCTTTACCTCCACCCCCCCCCCCAGATCTCCATGTACCAAATTTTGCCTGGCAATCTTCTCTAATTCCAATATCCAGAAGGATAACTATATGATTTTCTTTGGTTTCACCTTCTTATTTACCTTCTCTAAGATCACGAATTATAAGCTCAATGTCCTTTATTTATGGCTTGAATCAACTTATGGGTTAGTATTTACCATATTTCTCGTTTGGGGTCTGGATTATCTCACTCCTGAAAGCATTTTCTATTCCCATCCATTAACATGCAAAATTCAAGATATCATTGCTTTTTACCACTGGGTAAAACTCCAATGTGTATATGATCCACACTTTCATTAACCATTCTTCTCTTGAGGGACACCTAGGTTGTTTCCAGGCTGTGGCTCTTACAGATAGTGCTGCTATGATCATAGTTGAACAAATGCATTTGTAGTATGACAGGACATCTCTTGGGTACATACCCAAGAGTGGAATTACTGTGTTATTCCCAATTCCTTTAGAAACTGCCACACTGATTTCCAAAGTGGTTGCACATTGTTGCACCCCCAACAACAATGGATGAGCATTCCTCTCACTCCAAATCCTCTCCAGCATAGGTTATCATCAGTGTTATTGTTTTTAGCTATTCTGACAGGTGAAAGATGGTATCTCAAAGTTGTTTTAATTTGTATTTCCCTGATCACTAAAGAGTGGGAGCATAACCTTAGGTGTCTTTTGGACATTTTAATTTCTTTTGTTGAGAATTCTCTGTTCAGTTCAGTACCCCATTTTTAATTGGGTTGAATAAAGTTTTAGTGTCTAGTTTCTTGAGTTTTTTGTGTATTTTGGAGATCAGACCTTTGTCTGATGAGGGGTTGTTGAAGATATTCTCTCAGTCAGTAGGTTGAATTTTTGTCTTAATAAGAGTGTCCTTTGATGTACAGAAGATACTCAGGTTCAGGAGGTTCCATTTATTCACTGTGGCTCTTATTGTCTGTGCTACTGGAGTTCTCCCTAAGAAGTGTTCTCCTGTGTCCATGTCTTGAAGACTACTTCCTACTTTCTCTTCTATCATGTTCAATGTGGTAAGATTAATATTGAGGTCTTTAATTCATTTTGACTTGAGTTTGTGCATGGTGTAGACATGGTTCTATTTTCATTCTTCTACAGGTTGACATCCAATTATGCCAGCACCATTTATTAAGGATGATTTCTTTCTTCCATTGTACAGTTTTAGCTCTTTTTCAAAAATCAGTTGTTCGTCGGTTTGAGGATTAATATCTGGGACTTTGATTTGATCCCATTGGTCGACATCTCTGTTTTTTTTTTACCAATACCATGCAGTTTTTATTACTGAATTTCTTTATTAGATTTTGAAGTCAGGCATGGTAATGTCTCCGGAATACTTTTATTGTATAGGATTGTTAGACTATCCTGGGTCTTTTGTTTGCCATTTAAACTTGATTACTATTCTCTCTAAGGGGGATTTTGTTGGGATTTTGATCAGCATTGTCTGACTTACAATGTTTTGGCACAGAGTAGGTCTATTGATCCTTCCCTGTGGAAGAATGTTCCACTGGTATCTCTCATTTGGCTGAGAATCATAAGACGGACCTGTGAAAGAAAATTTTTCTCTGTCATCTTGGAAAGTTGTAGTGAAGAAATAGTTTAATCAATATTCCATTCTTTTGATAATAGAGAATTCCAGACTGTAGAGAGCCTATAGTTGAATCACCTTTAGAGCTCTTAGATCTCTCAGCCTTCACTATTTGCCAGATTTCTTTCTAACAACAAATACAGGATAATTTAAGGAGCTTGTTCATTATTCAATATGGCAAATATCTATTTGCTTTTGTACCAGCTCTCCTAAAGCCTGAAGTTTGTCTGCTTAAAGCCATTGTTTAAATCATATGTGTTTCTCAGCTAACCATTTTAAAGGAAAGACTGTTAGTAATTCTTATGGTTTGCCCACTGTTTTGTCTTGTTCTACATCCTGAATGGCTAGTGACTTTTTAATAATGCCTTATGATTTTCTTTCCAGAAATATGAGTTTTGGGGAGTACAGGAATGTTAACTTGGGTATTCTATTGCAACAATAAATCATGACCCAATAAATTCACTGTGATATTAGATACACATGAGAGCAGACTTTGTTTCTGTCCTTCAGGCTCCATAATTTCAACCCAATTTGTGCTTTGTTTAACTTGAAACATGGTACTAAATTCTAGCAAATGAGTATCTTTAAGAGGCCAATCTGCATGCCAATAAACTAGAGTAATGATTCTAACATCGGCATCTGTGTCTGATAAGCCGTAAATTACAATATCATTTATATGCACTCTTTGATTATTCTTTGATCATTTGCCAAGTATGGTATAATATAGCTTCATATTTCCGATTGGAATTTTTGATTCATCCCCCATGTTTATTATAATCCTCTCTGGATTGGTTAATTTTCCTGGTGATCCATGTTCTCTACATAACTGGGATTGACTGTAATATATTTGACATTGGAGCCTGTGAGAGCCCCATAATGAGTATCCCATTGTACCATAATTTCTTGTCTGTCTTCTATCGACCCACATTTATTGGTCCAATGTCAGCCTTTGCCACACCTCCTATATTTACCAGAAGACTGAATCCTCCTTTTCTTACCGTACTTAGAGGAGTCATTTTTCCTACTAATAACTTATCTTAAGTTGGTTCTTAAATGTCCTTTTCTACAACAGTTAAAACATTTGACATTGTGGTGTCTCCTCATACAACTGAAAATCGCTTTTCCTACCCTAGTCTTAGTGCTTCAGTCAAATGTTTCAACATTAGTTGTATGTAAAATTCATTCACCTATGGTGTGCAGATGTGACCAGTAAACACCCAAAAATCGTCTTATATTCTAACTTGACATTTTCAAAAGCCAAATTTCGATTTTAATATATCAAGCTTCAGGATCTGTCACTCCTACTTTTATAGCCTTAATAAATGTTTTTAAGAAGTCACTAAAGTGTTCTCTCTGTCCCTGTTTAACCCTAATACATGACTCAATCCTCTTTCATGGCTTCTGAATCCTTCCCCAAGCATTTATTGCAGCTGTGCTAAATAGGAACAATGTGTGTTTGCTGTAGCCATTTGTTACTGAGGTTTGGAGTAATGACCCTCACCAAGAATTTGATCTTGTAAGTGTGAAATCTATTTTCTTTCCCTTCTTGTTCTAAAGTTTTTGTCTCTCTTCTCCATTGCTGTTTCCAAAACAAGAAAGGTCACTATCTCGGACTACTGATAAATATTGAAACTATTCTGTTGGGAAGCCTTACTGCTTGAAGTCCAAACTTTCACCATTTTCCTGACAGAATGTGGATAAATCCCATAATACATACATTCTTGAGGTTGTACAACCCATTTGAATGTTAATTTCGTGATTATTTATAAAATTATGCAACAACATTCCCCAAAACGCGGTAACACTACTTTTGAGTATATATTCAAAGGAGGAGGATGCTCAATCATGCCACAAGGGCATGTGCTCAACTATATTTATAGCAGCATTTTTGTCATATCCAGAACCTGGAGACAACTTAAATGCCCTGCGATTGAAGAAAAGATAATGAAAATGTGGTACATTTACACAATGGAATACTACACAGCAGAATACCAAAATGACATCTTGAAATTTGTAGGAAAATGTATGAAGCTAAAAACCATTATTTTTACTGAGGTAGTGCAGACCAAGAAACACAGTTTTCACATGTACTCACTCATAGGTGGTTTTTGAACATAAAGCAAAGAAAACCAGCTTACAGCTTACAAACCACAAACCCAGAAAACAGAGACAACGATGAGAACACTAAGAGAGATTAAATCGATCTACTCTACATGGGAAATAGAAAAGGACAAGATCTCCAAAGTAAATGATGTGCATTAGGATCTTGTTACTGGGTTGACAGCAGAAGGAGAAAGTACTTGATGGGATGAGAGAAATGTAGAGATCAATAAAATTTAATAAAAAATATAAAATATAATAATATAATAAAATATAATAATAAAAAATATAAAAAATATAAAAAATGACAAAAAGAAAGTGAAAAAAGAAGCCAAAAAAGGAACTCTTTCCTCTTTAATTTTTTAAAATTGTTCATATATAATTGTTCTCATGCATATTAATTGATTACATTAGGATACTTTGTGCCATACAGTCTTTCCAATGAAATTTCCAGATATTCAGTTAAAATTCTATGTAAATCAACATGAGGTTTGTCATTTTCTGATGAGCCTAAGTCCTGATTTTTTACCTTTTGTTTCTGTTCATCAATTTCAATGAATCCCTTAAACTTTTCAAATCTTAATAGTTCTACCTTTTGTAAAGTCTGTATCTCCTGTCCTGTGTTCTGTTCTTATGCCCTCACTGAGTATTCTCAGCTTTGAAACTTGTCTAGTAAGATAATGTCTCATCATTACACAAAAGTTTGATTGTGTGCATATTACCTTCCTGGAGAGATATCTTATCTGTTAGTCTATCTTAATATTTTATCTTATTCTGATTGTTAATTTCAACAGCAAATATCTATCTTTGATCACATAGAGATCTGCCTGCCTCTGGCTCCCAAGTGCTGGGATGAAAGATGAGAACCACCAGCACCCAGCTAGTGAGCTGAAGCCCTTATCACTACTTATGGGAGAATAATAAACACAGGAAATCTGATAATGGAAAAATTCGTCTTTAAAAGAGAGCAACACATTTCCTGCCTGTCTACTATCTAATGAACCTTCTATTTAACTACAATTGACAGGGTACAGACTATTGTTTCACAGTTCCATGGGAGTTTTCAAAGCATGTTTACTAAGTTGAGATATGGAAGAATATCCTACCACGTACTTAAAGGCATTAGAGGGTATCTCAGCATGGGGTAAAATTTGCAAGGAGTCATCTCATGCACCACGATAGATCCTTTTCTTACTGATTGAGGAAACAAGATCAAATAATTATATTCAACTGTCAACATACATGCAAAGATCCAAGGTTAATTTGTAGTCAACAATCTCTTCTTTTGAGAGAACAGAAGTGATTATTGCTCCAAAATATATAGGAAAGTTTTTCTTACAGTGAATTCAATAAGCAGCACCTGTTTAGACCTCACTGCTATTCTTCAGGAACAAAGAAAACTTGACTGACAAAATGGAGGTTTTAGAGTCAGCTTGATTAAGAGGGAGGATAACATGTCTTCAGGTACAGACATCTTTTTCATTGGATCTCACAAAAGTTTTCAAAAGTATTCAGGTTGCATCTACAGGCTCATGAGTTACAGAAAATGTGAAATGCATTTTTAAAGGAAAAATGCAAGTTGCAAAAAAACTAGAGAAACAGACACCTCCAGTTACATTTGATAAATGATTTATGTGACCTTGTGGGTTTTGACAACCACAGCCATTAATTGTGTTCTACATATGTGCATGTGTGGATGTTTGTGTGTGTCAGTTAAATGAATGTTTAGATTTTCTGTCATTTAGCTTGTGACTTTGTGTTTTGTACTGAGACTATTATTCATACACCTGTTTCCTGCATTAATTTTCTACATTCCACTGGTTTAAAGTTCCTCTAAAGAAATGTATGAGTATGAAATGTCCATCTCCATCTCTTCTGATTGATTTTAGTTTGAAGTCAATTTTGTTAGATATTAGAATGGCCACACCCTCTTCTTTCTTAGGTCCACTTGCTTGGAAAACGTTTACCCAACCCTTTACTCTGAGTAGATGTCTATCTTTGTGGTTGAGATGTGTTTCTTGTAAACTGCAGAATGCTGGATCCTGTTTTTGTATCCAATCTCTTAGTGAGTTGAGTCCATTAATATTAAGTGATATTAATGACCAGTGGTTGTTGATTCTGGTTATTATATTTGTGTGTGTGTGTGTGTGTGTGTAGTCAAGTTTGTGTGTTTCTTTTCTTTGAGTTGTGGTTGTGAAGGGTCGCTAGATGTCTGGGTTATTGTAGGCAGTGATGGCAATGTTGGATTCCTTGGGTTGCGATTTTCCTTCTATTACTTTCTGTAAGGCTGGATTTGTGGCTACGAATTATTTAAATTTACTTTTATCCTGGAATATTTGTTTTCTCCATTGATAGTGAACTAAAGATTGGCTGGGTATAGTACTCTGAGTTGACAAAATCCAACATCCCTTTATGATAAAAATATTGAAGAGATTGGGGATAGAGGGATCATACCTAAATATAATAAAATCTAATGACAGCAAGACGAGAGCTAACATCAAACTGAACGGAGAGAAACTCAAATCCATTCCACTGAAATCAGGAAAAAGACAAGGCTGTCCACTCTCCCCATACCTCTTCAATATAGTGCTAGAAGTTCTAGCAATAGCAATAAGACAACATAAGGGGATCAAGAGGATTCGAATTTGAAAGGAAGAAGTTAAACTCTCGTTATTTGCAGACGATATGATAGTATACAGGAGCGACCCCAAAAACTCTACCACAGAAACCCTACAGCTAATAAACACCTTTAGTAATGTGGCAGAATACAAGATCAACTCCAAAAAATCAGCTGCCCTCCTATATACAAAGGATAAAGAAGCAGAGAGGGAAATCAGCGAAACTTCACCTTTCATGATAGCCACAAATAGCATAAAATATCTTGGGGTTACTCTAACCAAGGAAGTGAAAGACCTATTTGACAAGAATTTAAGTCTTTGAAGAAAGGAAATGAGAAGGATACCAGAAAATGGAAAGATCTCCCTTGCTCTTGGATTGGGAGGATCAACATAGTAAAAATGGCAATTCTACCAAGAGCAATCTATAGATTCGATGCAATCCCCATCAAAATCCCATCAATCTTCTTCACAGACCTTGAGAGAATAATAATTAATTTTATATGGAAAAACAAAATACCCAGGAGAACCAAAATAATCTATTAATTATTTATATTATTTATTATTTATTATTATACTATAATATATTATATTATAATATAATATATTATATTATATTATTTATTATTATATTATATTATTTATTATTTGTCATTATATATAATAAATACATATAATTTATTTATTATATAAATAAAGGAATTTCTGGAGGTATAACCATCCCTGACTTCAAACTCTATTACACAGCTACAGTATTGAAAACAGCTTGGTACTGGCATAACAACAGAGAAGTTGACCTATGGAATCGAATAGAAGACCCAGATATTAACCCACAAACCTATGAACACTTGATTTTCTACAAGGGGTCTAAAGGTATGCAACAGAAGACGGAATGCATCTTTAACAAATGGTGCTGGCATAACTGGATGCCAACCTGTAGAAGAATGAAAGTAGATCCATATCTATAACCATGCACAAAAATCAAGTCCAAATGGATTAAAGACCTCAACATTAATCTGATCACTTTGAACCAGATAGAAGAGAAAGTGGGAAGTAGTCTACAAGACATAGACACAGGAGACCACTTCCTAGGTAGAACCCCAGTAGCACAGACAATAAGAGAATCAATGAATAGCTAAAGTCAAAAACACCAATGATAGCCTATGCTGGAGAGGATGTGGAGAGAGGGGAACTCTCATCCATTGTTGGTGGGAATGAAAACTTGTGCAGTCCCTGTCCCATAAATGACACTGTGACAACCACTTGTGGGTAAAATTGCCTAAGTCAGTGGGCATTGTGTGGTAGGCAGGTAAAGGCAAGGGTGTTTCTAAAATTGATCCAAATGAGTGAAACTAAGTAATAGGATCTTGACATGATTAGGATATGTTATCTTGAAGCAAAATAGGTTTAGTAATATAATCAATATATTTTTTGGTTCCCTTTTCAGCCTTTGAATTGAAAGGGTTCTTTATTTATGAGGAGAAGGAAGTTTCAAAGTCTATGGATTCCTCTGTATACTCTAGTTTCCAGTGCAGTTAGTAGAATTCTAGAATTACTTGTAACTTGAGGGACCGGTTTGTTGGTGTATCTGTCAAGCCTGGCACCTCATAGCTGGTATACCCCAAAGAAAATCATACAGAGGACTCCATAAGATTATTAAACTATTGGCCCATTAGCTCAGTCTTCTTATTAGCTAAGTTTTTCATCTTATGGCAAACCATAGTTCTTGTCTGTGTTAGTCTTGTGGCTCAGTACATTTTCCAGTGGAACAGGCTCATCTTGCTTCACTGTGCTCTGGGCAGGAGTGTTGAGAAATGGGCTTCCTCCTTTCCAGCATTCTCCTGTTCTACTTGCATCACCTGTACTTCCTGTTTTGTTTTCCTTCCTATACCTCCTGCCTGATCAATCAGCATTTATTAAAAATATAATTGATAGATTACAGACAATTTCGCACACCATTTCCCCCTCTTTATCTTTTAACAAAGGAAAATATCCATAGTCCATTTTTTTGGGTGGGAATGTAGGCATTGTTCCACACTATTTCCTACTAATTGGAGGCACTGATAATCTTATGGGGACCTAAAGAAAGTTTAGAGTTATTAAGTCCTGACGGGAATATCCTTTGTGTCTCAATCATCTCAGGAAGCAGTCTTCAATCAGTTCTGGATGTAGAACTCAGACATCTGGGCCATCTGTTCCTACAGGGAATTTCTCAGGTGATCTTCCTTGTTCAAATCTGATTTTTCTTAGATCAGGATGAATGCACACCCTCTCATTTTCTGTGGAAACAAAAGCAAAATCACTTCTTCAAAGTTACATAACTTATGACTTCAGTTTTGAAGCCAAAGTACTCTCCTAATACCTATCTTGGGTTATTTCAGCAGCATTTATAAACAAAAGTCTTGATAGCAGCTGCTGCTCCTTCCTTAGCATTCAAACAATTCAAAGAGAACACAACAGCATACAATATCAAGATTCTCTGTGTATTTTCCATCTTAAGGCAGCTTTATTTTAACCTTTTTTTCTTTAATTTTGCTTTTACTTTTTGAGACAGGTTCTCTGTATAACTTTGTCATGGAATAACTCTTAGAACAGACTGTCCTTGAACTCACAGAGGTCTGTCTTTCCCTGCCTTCCCAGTGCTAGGATTAAAGGTGTATGCTATCACACCTTGAAGTCAGAGAGCTCAATCTACCTCTGCCTCCCAGGCATTAGGATTAAAGGTGTGTACCACCACACCTAACTACACTTTATTTTTAGTTTAAGAACTTTAAATTTTTTAGAGCATGCGTTTTTAAAACATTGTAAACTGTTTAGAGGTTTTCTTCCTGTTTGAATCTCTCATTATTGTATATCTCACTTTTTCTGACTACACGAGTCTTTACCAAGCAGTATTTGAAGGATGAAAGTCAGGGCTTTGACAGCTGGACCCTTCCCATCTTCAGGTTCATTGTCCAACAAACTCTTCAATGAAGCATGAAATTTCAAAGACAGTTCCACCTAGAGTGTCAGTTTTCCATTCACTTTCTTTTGTATCCTGCAGAATATATGCAGACACTTTCATGAGGCAGAAACCCCCAAGGATCATCCCCCATTTAAGCAAGTTCACCAGTCCTTTCTGTGTTGTTACATGAAGGGCCTGCTTGTTGGGGATTTTCTGTCCTGCCCAGTACCCCAAGCTGTTTAGCACCAAAGAAAATAACACAGAGGACTCTGTAAGTCATAAAGCTGATTGGCCCATTAGGTCTAGCCTCTTACTTGCTAACTCTCACATCTTGATTAACCCATTTTTCTGATCAGTGTTAGCCAAGTGGTTCATTACCTTTTTCAGTGGGGCAGATCATATACTGCTTCGGTTATCTGGGCAAGAGTAGGTGGAATCAACTTCCTCCTCCCCAGAATTCTGCTGCTCTCCTTGCATCATTTCTACTTCCTGTCTGGTTTTCCCACCTATGCATCCTGCCTGGCCAGTCACCATTTATATAAAAGACGACTGACTTAATACAGACAATTCTCACTCACCACTGTGACCAAGGGAGACCATCTGAGAAATCTCTGGTAGGAAGAGATGGCCTGATATCAGAGTTCTTCATCCAGAACTGGTTCAAGACTGCTGACAGAGATGATGACGTCTCACAGAATACTTTAGTCAGGACTTGATCATAACTCTAAATTTCCTTTAGGTCCCCATAAGATTATCAGTGCCCCCAAACACCTGGAAGTATCCTGGAATACTATGGCCACATTCCCAACACAATGGACTATGAATATTTTCCTTTGTTTATTTATTTATTTATTTATTATTTATATTAAAGAGGGGGATGTGGTGCAGGAGAATTGTCTGTATTCTGTCAGTTGAGTTTTGACATCATTATATTTTATTCATTTTTTCAATAATCAGGATATTTGGTAGAAATGTCCATTCCACAAAATATACAAAATTCCTGTAGGGGCTTACTGGGAGGATAAAATGAACAGAATTTGGCACTTAATATTTGGATCCACATAATCCACATGTACCTTCTGCAATTTCTTTTCAATCAAAGTTAAGTCTATTCCACTCCAATTTTTAATTTGGTAGGACTATGTATGTCTTTTTTACCATGTAAGTTATAAATAAATAAATTATTAGATCAGGTGGAATCTCAAATGTGTGCTGTAGATTGGAAATATGTCCTAGCAATCTTTGTAAATCTTTAAGAGTTTGTAATTAATCTCTCCTTATTCGCTCTTTATATATTCTTTTTTTTCTGTAAACATAATTTATATCCAAGAAAATTTATATCATGTCCTCTTTGTATTTGTTCCAGGAGCAATTTGTAATTCCCAAGTAGACAAATGTTTCTTACTCCTTCAAACATTCTTTCTTCAGATTCTATATCAGAATAAGAGAGCAAAATGCCTTCCATGTTGATAGAAATTACCAATTTAGGAAATTGCTTGTGTATTATTTACAATCAATGATTTACAAAATGTTAGTACTGTGTTGTCTACCAATTACAACAAATATGTAAGATATTTACTTCCCTGCTGCCATTTCCCCCCTTCCTCCTTCCAGACATCTTTTCCACCAAGCTCTTTCGAATCCTCCTTTACTCCCATCTATCTATCAATCTCCCATTACATCCAAACCCCAGATCTCCATGCATCAATTTTTTTCAAAGTTTATTAAATTATAAAAGTTTCCATTTCCGCCCCTGCTCCCAACACCATCCCACTCCCCCCTTCTACCTCCTCTAAAAGCCACAGACTCTCTATAAGAAATTAAAAGAATAACAACACTCACGGCCCAATTGTTTGTATCTGTAAATGACTTGCCTCATTAACAAAGACATACTGAGACTAAATGGAAAGTAACAAAAAATGATAGTCAAAGCAAAGAGAATCTGAAAGCAAACAGAATTAGCTACTCCCATAGGTGACAAAGCTGATTTCAAAACAAAATTATTAAGAAAAACTAAAGACGGTCCCTTGATGCAAGGAGAGCAGGAGAATTCTGGGGAGGAGGAAGTTGATTCCTCTCACTCCTGCCCAGATCACCAAAGCAGCAGGATGTGATTTGCCCACTGAAAAAGGTACTGAGCCACATGGCTAACATAGATCAGAAAAATGGGTTAATCAAGATGTGAGAGTTAGCTAATAAGTAGCTTGACCTAATGGGCCAATCAGCTTTATAACTTATTGAGATATCTCAGTGATTTTCTTGGGGCTTGCCGGCTGTGGGGAACTGGACAGGACAGAAAACCCCAACAAGCAGCCCCCTCATGTTACAGTCCCTGAATGGGGTTATGGCTTCATAGTACACTACTTGTCTGGCATATACAAGGCTCAGAGTTCAATCTCTAGCAAAGAAAAGAAAAAATGGTTATCACATAGCAATAAATAGAATAATCAACCAAGAAAGTATAACAACTGTAGATATACATGCACCAAATATTGGTACAGACGTTTTCATAAAGTAAACATGGCCAACATAAAGTTACAAGTAGGTACAGATGCAATCATAGTGAGCGACTTCAGTAACTCATTGCTACCACCAGATTTCATCTGAGCAAAAATATTAACAAACCAGTTAAACAACAATAAATACAGATAAATTTGACAAGATAGACATACACATCTATAGAATATTCTTTCCAATGACTGTATAATGCTAACTCTTCTCAGTAGCCCATAGAACTTTCTACAAAATACATCATATTTTAAGACATACAAAAAGTTTAAGGGGGCCAGACATGTTAACAACACCTTTAAATTGCAGCACTCGGGAAGCAGAGGGAGGCAGATCTCTTAAGTTCAAGACCAACCTAGTCTACATAGCAGGTTGCAAGCTAGCCAGGGTTATATAGTTAGACCCCCATCTCAATTACAAACAAACAAACAAACAAACAAACAAACAAAATATCCTGTGGAGCTGAAGATGGCTCAGCAGTTCAGAGTACTAGCTGTTCTTCAACAGGAATAGGATCAATTCCATCACCTATTTGGCAACTCACAAGAATGTGAAACTCCAATTCCAAGTATCCAATACCCTTGCCTGGCATCTGCAGGCACCAGGCACTATGTGGCAAATAGACATGCATGCAGGGAAAATATCCATACAAATAAATATAGTATTTATTTTATTAGGAGTTAGAGAGATGGTTCAGTGGCTAAGAGAGTACACAGTCGTTGCAGAGGACCTAAGTTTGATTCCCAGCACCCACGTCAGGTGGGTCAAAACTGCCTGTAACTCTAGTTCCAGGGCATCCATTGGAACAGTTTCCAAGAGCACCTGTAAACACACACAGATACAATCAATTCAAAAATAGTAAAAATATTTTTTAAGTATTTAGGGGCAGGGTAAATGGCTCAATCAGTGAATTGTTTGCTATAAAAACATGAGGACCTGAATTCAAGTCTCAAAATTCACATTTTTTAAAAGAGTGGTGTGGTGATGCATACTTGTATTCTCAGTATAGAGGAGGAAGAGAGAAGACTCCTTCCAGTGAGGGGCCTTGTCTCAAAATAATGAAGTAGACAGCAGAATGACATCCAAATTGATTATTCTCTGTTACCCACACAAATGCCCCCCCCACAATATTAAAGCAGAAAGGAGATAATCCAGGACAATGAAGAGAATTAGAGCGCAAGTACATACAACAGGGGGTAATATAATCAAAGCATGCCATATGCATATATGAAAATGTCAGCACAAAACACCTTTTCAATAATATACACTGATTTTTTTTAATGATATGCCTGGTGATATAGTCTTGGCAATTAATCCCAGCTGCTCATGATGCTGAGGCAGAAGAATCCTAAATTCAAAGCTAGTGTTTACTACAGAAAGATTTCATGGCTAGTCTTATCAACTGAGTGACACCCTATCTCTCAAACTTGTTTGCATAGGACATACAAGGCTCTAAACTCAATCTGCAGTACTAAAAGAATTTCTCTAAGCAGGGTGAGATATGAGTCCATTCATTACTTTGAACGTGACAGAAGAGAAAGTGGGAAGTAGTCTACAAGACATAGGCACAGGAGACTACT
Organism: Myodes glareolus; assembly: GCF_982192425.1. NCBI lineage: Eukaryota > Metazoa > Chordata > Mammalia > Rodentia > Cricetidae > Myodes > Myodes glareolus. The sequence goes on from NC_142053.1 coordinate 147,509,166, forward strand.
TCCTAGGTAGAACCCGAGAAGCACAGATAATAAGAGAAACAATGAATAAATGGGACCTACTGAAACTGAGAAGCTTCTGTAAAGCAAAGGACACCATCAGTAAGACCAAAAGGCTACCTTCGGACTGGGAGAAGATCTTCACCAACCCTCATCAGACAAAGGTCTGATCTCCAAAATATACAAAGAACTCAAGAAACTAGACACTAAAACTCTAATTAACCCAATTAAAAAATGGGGTACTCTACTGAACAGAGAATTCACAACAGATGAACTTCGAATGACCAAAAGACACTTAAGGACATGCTAAACCTCCTTAGCAATCAGGAAAATGCAAATCAAAACAACTTTGAGATACCATCTTACACCTGTCAGATGTCAGATAGCTAAAGTCAAAAACACCAATGATAGCCTATGCTGGAGAGGATGTGGAATGAGGGGAACTCTCATCCATTGTTGGTGGGAATGCAAACTCGTGCAGCCACTGTGGAAATCAGTGTGGCGGTTTCTCAGAAAACTGGGAGTCAACCTCCCTCAGGACCCAGCAATTCTACTCTTGGGAATATACCAAGAGAGGCCCTATCATACTACAAAAGCATTTGTTCAACTATGTTCACAGCAGCACTATTTGTAATAGACCGAACATGGAAACAACCTCCATGCCCCTCAATAGAAGAATGGTTAAAGAAGGTGTGGAATATATACACATTAGAGTTTTACTCAGCGGTAAAAAACAATGACATCTTGAATTTTGCGTGCAAATGGATGGAAATAGAAAACGCTTTACTGAGTGAGGTAAGCCAGACCCAAAAAGAGGAATATGGTATGTATTCACTCATAAGTGGATTCTAGCCATAGTTAAAGGTCTTTGAGCCTATAATTCGTGATCATAGAGAAGCTAAATAAGAAGGTGAACCTGAAGAAAATCATGTAGTTATCCCCCTGGAAGTAGTCAAGATTGCAAGGCAAACTTGGGTGCATGGTGGGTGGGGGGGTGGAAGTAAGGGGAGATGGTTAGAGAGAAGGGAGTGGGAGAGGATTGGGGATGGTGTGGAGGCATGAGATGGAGGAGGACGGATGGATATGGGAGCAGGGAAGTATACATGTCAACTAAGGGAGCCATTTTAGGGTTTGCAAGAGACTTGATTCTGGAGGGGTTCCCAGGCCCAAGGAGAGGTCCCCAGATTCTTCCCTGGGCAGCAGAGGAGAGGGTGCCTGAACTGGCCTTAGCCCATAACCATACTGATGAATATTTTTCATATCACCATAGAACCTTCATCTGGTGATGGATGGAGATAGAGACAGAGACCCACATTGGAATTCTGGACTTAACTCCCCCTAGATCCAAATGAGAAGCAGAAGAAGGGAGAACCTGAGCAAGGAAGGCAGAACCAGAGGAAACCTTCATCCGACGATGGATGGAGATAGAGACAGAGACCCACATTGGAGCACTGGACTGAGCCCCCAAGGTCCAAATGAGGAGCAGAAAGAGGGAGAACATGAAAAAGGAAATCAGGACTGCGAGAGGTGCATTCACTCTCTGATACAAGGGGACTGATTTAATGAGAGCTCACCAAGGCCAGCTGGACTGGGACTGAATGAGCTTGTGATCAAACCGGATTCTCTGAATGTGGCTGACATGGGGGCTGACTGAGAAGGCATTGATAATGGCACTGGGTCTTGTTTTGTCTGCATGTACTGGCTGTTTGGGATCCTAGTCTGTTTGGATGCTCACCTTCCTGGACCTGGAGAGAGGGGGGAGGAACTTGAACTTCCCACAGGGCAGGAAACTATGACTGCTCTTTCAACTGGAGAGGGAGGAAGAGAGGGAGTGGGGGGCAAGAGAGGGAGTGGGGGGAATGGGATGGTATGGGGAGGAGGGGAGGAAGTGGAAATTTTTATAAACAAACTAATTAATTAATTAATTTAAAAAGCTTGTATGCCACAAAATTGGAAAATCTGAAAGAAATAGAAACTTTTTAAGTTAAATAGCATACACCATAATTAAATCAAGAACAGGTGAACAGTTTAAATAGACTTGTAAGTCGTGAGGAAATAGAAGCTGTCATCAGAAACCTCCCTACCAAAAAAGTCCTGAACCAGATAGTTTCAATGCAAAATTCTACCAGAACTTCCAAGAAGAACTAATACCTATACTTTTTAGTTTGTTTCGCAAAATAGAAAGAGAGGAGTCATTGCCAAACTCCTTTTATGAACGTACAGTCACCCTGATACCAAAACCACACAAAGACTTAACCTATAAAGTGAAATTACAGACAAATACCACTCATGAACATCAATGCAAAAATTCTCAATAAAATACTGGCAAACCGAATCCAAGAACACATTAGAAAAATTATACATTATGATCAAGGAGGCTTCATCCCAGAGAGGCAGGGCTGGTTCAACATACGCAAATCTATCAATGTAATCCATCATATAAATAAATTGTAGGAAAAAAATATGATCATTTCATTAGAAGCTGAAAAAGTATTTGACAAAATTCAACACCCCATTATGAAAACGGTCTTGAAGAGATTAGGAATGAAATGTTCATTCCTAAATATAATAAAAAGCAATAATCAACAAGCTGACAGCTAACATTAAATAAATGGAGAAAACACAAAACCACCCTACTAAAATCAGGAACAAAACAAGGCTGTCCACTCTCTTCATACCTCTTCAATATAGTCCTTGAAGTTCTAGCAATAGCAATAAGACAACATAAGGGGATCAAGGGGACTCAAATTGGAAATGAAGAAGTCAAACATTCATTATTTGCAGACAATATAATAGTGTATATAAGCAACCCTCAAAACTCTACCAAAGAACTCCTACAGATGATATACTCCTTTAGTAATGTGGCAGGATACAAGATCAACATCAAAAAATCAGTTGCCCTCCTATATACAAAGAACAAGGAAATAAACAGGGAAATCAGAGAAACATTACCTTTCACGATAGCCACAAATAGCATAAAATATGTTTGGGTAACTCTAAACAAAGAAGTGAAAGATCGCTTTGACAAGAAATTTATGGCTTTGAAGAAAAAAAATTGAGGAGGATATCAGAAAATGGAAGGATCTCCCTTGCTCTTGGATTGGGAGGATCAACATAGTAAAAATGGCAATTCTACCAAAAGCAATCTATAGATTCAATGCAATTCCCTTCAAAAATCCCAACAAAATTTCTCTCAGAACTTGATAGAGCAATAATCAATTTTATATGGAAAAACAAAAAGCCAAGTATAACCAAAACCATCCTGTACAATAAAAGTACTTCCGGAAGCACTACCATCTGTGACTTCAAACTCTATTACAGAGCTACAGTAATGAAAACAGCTTGGTACTGGCACAAAAACAGAGATGTTGACCAATGGAATCGAATCGAAGACCCAAATATTAATCCACAAACCTTTGACTACCTGATTTTCATCAAAGGAGCTAAAAGTATACAATGAAAGAAAGAAAACACCTTGAACAAATAGTGCTGGCATAAGTGGATGTCACCCTGCAGAAGAATGAAAATAGATCCATATCTATCACCATGCACAAAACTCAAGTCCTAATGGATTAAAGACCTCAATAATATTTTGATCACACTTAACCTGATAGAAGAGAAAGTGGGAAGTAGTCTACAAGACATGGGCACAGGAAATCACTTCCTACATAGAACCCCCGTAGCACAGTTCGTAAGAGCAACAATGAATAAATTGGTCCTCCTGAAACCAATTTCAGGGTTGGGAGAACATCATCAGCAACCCCACATTAGACAAAGGTCTGATCTCCAAAATATATAAAGATTTCAAGAAACTAGACATTAAAACTCTAATTAACCTAATTAAACAATGGGGTACTGAAATGTACAGAGAATTCTCAAAATATTCAATCACTACACTTATTCTTTCCCTAGCTCAACCAGTGATTGCCTGGCCCCCTGCAGTCTCTGAGAAGCAAACGTCTGGATCACTCTTTCTCATTCAGTTATGAGGGTCAAACAGACCTAACTGCAGCACTGACGATGTCCTGACAGCGGGTCCAGACTGGTGTAAGAGGAACCCGAAAGCAAAGTCTCCCGAGCACCCTTTGCCTTCCCAATCATGCTGCCTCTTCAATAGTCCATGTCCTGGTCACTGACAGTGGGCACCAGACCACCTAGCACTCTCGACCCTAATGAAGAAGAGAGGGTCCAAGGTGCCCTCCTCATTCAGAAAGCTCGGATGTTTGCCTGGCTAGTGCATGCAGAACCACCAGCGGAGACAGCTCGGGATTGGCCCGTGCAGGTCTGAGGTCATCCATTCCAAGTGGAGTTCTCGAGTTTTCCTCGAATTCTGAGGACAACTGTCACTCGAGTTCTGTGCGCTTCGCCTACTAGACGTGTCCACGGTTCTCGGGTAGGAGAGCCTCTCTCTCTGAGGATATTGCTCAGCTGCTGCTTGTCGAGAGTCATCACCATTAGCAAGTACATTCGCTGCCCCTTGTGAGGGGTCATTTCCCTTTTTACTTTTCAACTATCTTATTGGCTAAATGGCCAAACCTGTGGAGAGAGGCCAGCGAGCCTCAGCTGGTCCATCACACTCTGACCAGAGACCACAGATTTCCCAGCCTCCCCGGCCGGGGACCCCCTTCAGTGGACCCCGTCCTGGGTCCCCCTTCTGGGTCCCCCAATGGGATGATGACATCCTATCCCAACGGGGTAAGTGCTGGCCTCATAGGCCTGGGACCCCTTTCCGATGCCCCCGGCCTGGGACCCCCTTCAGTGTCCCCCAAGGGATTGATGACAGAGCATCCCAATGGGAGACATACTTGACCAGCACCAAATTCCCGAGGGACTTTGCACCTCCGGGGGTGCTTCGACTGGCTCGGCACAAGTTCAGGTGCCAAAAGCCTTATGAGGACAAAACATTCAAAATCCGCAACACTGGCACTGCAGATAGACTGCGGAGTCTTAGAGCTCTGATAAAGACTAAATCCAGTAAAAAGACCCTGGACCCCTTAAAGGAGCTGAAAGAGATCAAGGAAGGACAAGATCCACTTCCTCCAGAGGTTCCTGGCTGCAGGAGTAACCCACTGAGCAGGGAACCCAGACCATCTGTATTACCTCCTGCCACCAGAAAAAGAGTGGCCCCAACTTCTGTGCACAGACCTGGGAAGGTGCAACGATGCCTGGATATGTCTACTGTGTTTGAAGAGCCTATGGACTTCGACCATTCGGGCACCAGAGTGTCTGCAACATCTCCAAGACACTGCGCTGGAGACACCAGTGAAAATGTCAATGAGGATGACACAGAGCCTGGGCCGTCTACTGATGACTCTTCCACTGACCAACGTGGACTGGTAATTTCCCCACCATGTCAAGGTTCCCTGAATCCATCTTCCCCTATTCAAGGAGCTCTGGGATCTTCCACTTCTTCCCAAGATGCTCAGGTACTATCCCTATCCACGGGAGAGGTTCTGGGAGGAAGCCAATGTGATCAAGGGTCTATGGGGCATTCCATATCTTCCCAGGCATCCAAGAAACCTCCCCCTTGTGCTGAAAGGAAAATCAAACATGTCTCCCTTTCCAGAAGGGGTTTCAAAAGTCCATCCTCCAGCCAAGGGATCACCAATCATTCTGATTCTCCACCAAAGAGTTTTCGACAAGCCCCTTCTGATCAAGGGGACCTAGAGCAGGCCCCATTAGACAAAGAGAGCTGCAGATGTTTTTCTCGAAAAGGGGTGTTCACTGATTTCTCATTTTCCCAAACTGGACTGAGTCCTACCCCCTCTCCTCAGGGAAGTTTAACACCTATGACAGCTGCCAAAGATGAATGGAGATCTACACCCTCTCATGAAGAGAGCCAAGGCTGTTTTCCCTCTCCCCCAAATGACCCTAAGCCATCCGTATCTGCTGAAGTGAGCTTGAGTCCTGTCTCCTCTGACCAAGGGAATTTTATAACTTCCCCATCAAAGCAAGAGGGCTTTAAATGTCTGCCACCAAAAAGTGGGCTTGAATCTTCCCTTACAGCACAGGGGGGACCAAGCCCTATCACTACTCCCCAAGTGAGCCTCACACCACTCATGCCTACCCAAGCAGAAACAAAACTATCTACATCTACATCAGGGATTCCAGAACCTTTGCCATCTTCAGAAGGGGCCCTAGAGAATTCCACATATCTACAAAAGATGCTAGGAACTCCCAAGTCTACCCAAGTGACCCTTGTTCCTTCTCAACATACACAGAGTACTCTAGCACACACTTCAACTTCCCTAGGGGTTCTGAGTCCTTCCGTATCTGTCAAGAGGACTCCAGAATTGCCTACATCTAGAGAAATGGGTCAAAGACCTATTCTCTCTCACAAAGGGAAATTCAAACCTAATCCAGATATGAAAATGGACAATGGATATGTCTACTATTGCAAAAAGAGAAGGCTAGATCCTCCTTCTGAGCAAGGTAGATTTGCAATGTCCCTATCAGACCAAAAGGGCTCTAAATATACCCTGCCAATCAAAAAGGCCCTTCTGATTCGTCATCGGAAACAAAAAGGACAAAGATATGCCAAGAGTGTTCAAATGAGCCAAGCATGCTTCACAACTACCCAGGGTGCTAAGACAATACAGCCTTCCCTTCTTCCTCAGAAGTCTCTAGGACTTTCCACATGTGTAGGAGAGGCTCGTGAAATTTCTACATATACAGAAGAATTACCTGGTCATTTACATTCTGTCCAGCACTTTTTGTGTTCTACCATATGTGATAAAGGTACTGTGGGACAGAATACATCTGCAGATGGGGTTCCAGACTCATCCCCATCATTAGAAATGGCTCATGGATGTGACACATGTACACAAGAATTTGTAGCAAATTTCACATCGAGAGAAGGGAATTCTTCAGATTCTACCTGCCCACAAACACCCACAGGACCTCTCCACTCTTCACAGGAGGCTGTGGAAATTTCTCCATCTCCTCAAGGGTATCAGCAATCTGTTACAGCTACACAAGAGGCTATAGGCCATTCTCCACCTGCACAAAGGGATGTTAGTCTTTCTACATGCCCACAAGTGACTCCAGAACATCCAACCAATACCCCGAAGGCTCTGAATTCCACCTTATCTTCCCAAGGGTCCTTGAAACCTGTTTTGTCTACCTTATCTTCCCAAGGGTCCTTGGAAGCTGTTTTGTCCACCAAACTGTCTCTAGAACCTAACATCTCTATACAAAAGGCTTCATTACATTCTTCACCTGAAGAAAGTGTTCCTAAAACTTCCACATTTACACAAGGAGCTCCAGGAACTTCCTTAGCTGCCCATGAGGATTTTAGACCTACTACACATGCACAGGAAACTTTAGAGGATACCACACCTACACAGGTTCTAGAAATTTCCCCTCATTCTGAAGCTGTAGTAAAAATACGCACATGTACACCTGACACAGTAGCACATTCCCCTTCTGAGCAAGAGGCCCTAGGATCTACCATATCTCATGAAAACACTTTACCATCTTCCCCATCTGCACAAGAGAGTTTCATGCATAGCTCTTCTCAGGAGGGAAATATTAAACATGCTCCCTCTACCCAAGTGGACCCTGGTTGTTCCATTTCTACCAAAAAGAGGTTGAGAGATGATCCTTCTGACGAAGGGGACTTTGGAACTTCCTCATGTGAGGAAGGAAGTTTCATACTCCTGCCTTTCTCAAAAAGGGTATGTGCATCTTCTACTGCTCTGAAAGAAGCATCAACCACTACAAGTATTCCTCAGATAAGTCCGTCACCTTCTATATCTATCCAAAAGGCCCAGCAATGTTCCACATCTGAACAAAAGATTGTGGAACCTTGCCATTCTAACCAAGGGCCTCGTGAACATTACAAATCTTCCCAAGAAATTCAAGGGCCTTCTCTTTCTGTCCCAAAGGGTGTATGTCATTTACCATCTGTTCCAGGCCTTCAGGGATATTCTCCTTCTCTGTCAAAGTCTCCAGAAAATTTTACCTATACCCAAGGGGATCTGTCCATTTCTAAATCTGACGTGGAAGCCTTGAAACCTTCTTTATCTGCCAAAGGATTTAAGGGAAAGGCCAAATGTAAACAAAAACATCTTGAATCTTTACCATTAGCACAAGAGGACCAGTGTGCCCAATATGCTTTAGAACATTTACCACCTAGAGAAGGAGCTCTTAAACATTATTCAACCCACCAGAGGACTCAGGAAAGTTTGAAATCTTCCCAAGAGTCTCTTGAAATTTTGTCATCTAACTCTGAATATGTCAAAAATTCTCTTTCTGCCACAGGCAGTCTGAAATCCTCTATATCTGGTCCAAGGGTTCTTGGACATATGCTAGCTGGCAAACAGCCTGAACAACTTTCTATATATGAACAGGGGTCTCTGGTTAATTCAATGTCTACCCAAGAGGCTCAAAAACACTTAGCACCTTTAATAGGGAATTTGAAACCTTTACAATCTGCCAAGGAGGGACTCAAAACTTTGATATCACCACAAATTGTTTTGGAATGTGCTCCAAGTAGTTCAGATGATCTAGAAGCTTTATCATCTGCTCTGGAACAAATGAAAATTTCCTCATTAGCAAATGAGTCACTAGAGAACTCACAATATGCTGGAAGTGTTGGGGAATCTTCTTCTGCCACAGGAGATTTAAGACCTACATTATTTGCCCAAAAGTCTTTGGAAAATTCTTTTCCTGGAAAAGGGATTAGGGAAACATTGTCATCTTCCCAAGGGGCTTTGAAAATATTATCATCTACAAAAGGGAGAGTTGAAAATGTGTCATCCTCTGAAAGGTCAATGAAATCCACATCTTCCCACAAAGCACAGGACTCTTCTTATCATCATGGGTCTGTAGCACAATCCCCATCTGTCCCAGGAGAAACACATTATCTCTCTGCCCAGGGAATATTGAAAAAATTGTCATCTTCCCAAGTTACTCCAGAAACATCATCTTCTCTCCAGAGAGATAGAGAAGGTTCATTAGATGTGCATGGTGCTCAGCAACTTCAACCTCATTCCTCAGGGTATCTGGGACATTCCCAATGTACTCCTAATTCATCAGAAACTTTGACATCTCCCCAAATGGTTTTGAAATGTTCAGAATCTTCATCCATGACTCTAGAAACTTTGCCACCTCTCCCAGAAACTCTACGCCATTCAATATCTGCCCATAGTGTTCTGTTCCCTTCTGATTCTGACCAACTGATTCAGGAATCACCATCATCTCTCCAAAAATTGGTTCATTTTTCTCCACCTTCTAATGGCTCACTGAGACCTACTCCATCTGTACTAGGTACCACCCAATCTTTATTATCAGCCCAATTGTGCCCAAAATTGTCTATATCTTCCCAAGTGTTTCTAGACTCTTCCCCACCACAGCAAGAGTATTTAGGAGATTCATTATCTGTGCAAAGGGCTCTTGGAACTTCCATATCAGCACAAAAGTTTGTAGGACATTCAAAATCTGAGCAAAAGTCTCCAGGAATGTTCACATCTTCTGAAGAGGATCCAGGCACTTCTTTAGCCCAAGAGGTTTTAGAGAATTCATCATCTACTCCACAAGATTTTGGACTTTCTCGACCTTCAAAAGATACTATAGGAACATCACTATCACTATCTACAAAAGGGGCTAGGAAAACTCAAACATCTGCCCAAGGGTCTATAGTAAGTTTACCATCAGCTCAAAGCTTTCTAGAAATTCAGACTTCTTTGGAGCAGCCTCTGGGTACTTCCCAATTTGCTTCACAGACAAAAGAACCTTTGCCAACTTCTGAAGAGATTTATAGTACTTTGAAATCTCTCTCAAGGTGTCTAGAAACTTTGACATCTATTATAAAGACACTGAGTTTTTCAACATTTGCCAAAGGCACAGCAGGCCCTTCTATAACTGACCAAGGGATACTGAGATCACCAACAGTTTCCCACAAAGCTCTGAAATTTTCTCAATCTGAACAACAGTCTATGAAAACTGCCTCATCTCAAATGGGACCTGATAGAACTTCACCAACAGAAAAAGGTTTACAAGAAATATATTCATGTGAAAAAGTGACTTTACAAGATTCACCCCTGCAGCAAATCTGTTCAGGAAATGCATTGTCTACACAAGGGACTCTAGGACTGTCCATATCAGTACAAGAATCTCTGAGACATTCACCCTCTGCTCAAGGGTCTCCAGATACTTCCTTTTCACCTGAAGAGGCTTCAGGCACTTGTTTGGACCAAGGGATTTCAGGGCAGTCATTGTCATTATCATTACCTAATCTAGGAGATCTTGGACTATCTGAATATTCACCGGGGCCTCTAGAAATATCACCATCTAACCATAGCACTGTAGGAATGCTGTCTTCTACTCATCGGATTATAGAAACTTCACCACCTGCCCAAGATTCTCTAAGACATCTGCTTCCTTCAGTGCAGATTCTACAAAAGGCTTCCCTTATGACAGAGACATCAGAACCATCGTCATCTACCAAAGAGGCTTGTAATGTAACAGACTCTTCCCCAGGAAGTTCAGAAACTTTTCAATCTACCCCAGGATCTCTGGAAATTTCATTCTCTAACCAAACTACTATAGCTATAGCACCATCTGTATTTGAAAAAGAAATTTTAGGATCATCAGTATCTCTGGAGGAATCCTTGGAACATTCCCCTCCTGAGCAAGGGTCTCTGATACCCACTCCACCTGCATCTGGGACTGGGTCATTCTCCCCCTCAGAACAAGATTGTCAGGAAATATCTTCAGGTGTACAAGGAGATTCACCCTCTCAGCAAGGCTATACAGAAAATTCATTGCATTCACAAGAGGCTCTGGGACTGTCCATGCCTTCAGATGGACATTCACCCTCTGCTCAAGGGTCTCCAGATACTTCCTTGTCACCTGAAGAGGCTTCAGGCACTTGTTTGGACCAAGGGCTTTCAGGGCAGTTATTATCATTATCATTATCTGATCTAGGAGATCTTGGAGTATCTGAATATTTACAGGGACCTCCAGAAACACCACCTTCTACCCATAACATTCTAGAAATACCATCTTCTACTCATGGTATTATACACACTGCATTACCAGCCCAAGATTCTCTAGGACATCTGCCTCCTTCAGTGCAGATTCTACAACAGGCTCCCCTTATGACAGAGACATCAGAACCTTTGCCATCTACCAAAAAGGCTTATAATGTATCAGACTCTTCCCCAGGAACTTCAGATACTTTGCCATCTACCCCAGGATGTCTGGAAATTTTGTTCTGTGACCAAAGTACCATAGGACTGTCTGTATCTGAAAAAGTAATTTTAGGACCATCAGTATCTCTGGAGGAATCCCTGGGGCATTCTCCTTCTGAACAATGGTCTCTGAGACCCACTCCACCTGCATCTGGGACTGGGTCGCTCTCCCCCTCAGAACAAGGTTGTCTGGAAATATCTTCAAGTATACAAGGAGATTCACCCTCTCAGCAAGGCTATACAGGAAATTCATTATATTCACAAGAGGCCCTCAGACTGCCCAAATCAGCACAGGAATCATTCGGACATTCATCATCTGCTCAAGGCTCTCCAGATATGTCTTTGTCATCCCAAGAGGCTTCAGGCCCTTCTTTGGACCATGCGTCTTTAGGAAAGTCATCATCTGAAGCAGGAAATCTTGGACTTTCTGACTCAGATCAGGAGATACTAGAAGCTCCACTATTTACCCAAAGTATTTTAGAAATGCCATCTTCTAACAAAGGGATTACAAAAACTTCAACAATTTCCCAAGATTATTTAGAACATCTGCCTCCTTCAGTGAAGACTCTGCAACCTTCTGTTATATCAGAAACCTCAGAACCTTTGCCAACAGTCAAAGAGGTTTGTAAGACTTCAGAATCTGAGTCAGGTGCTCTGGAATCTTTACCATCTTTTTTAGAGGCTCTGAGACATTTGACCTCTGACCAATGTACTCTAGGACCTTCATTACATGATCAAGGAAGTCTGGAGCCATCAACACCTCTCCATGAGACTCTTGGAAACCTCAAACCATCCCAAGGGGTTCTAGAACCTATGCCATCTACCCAAGAAGGTGTAGGAACTTCTTTTTCAACGGAGGTTTGGGGATTGTCCACTTGTGCACATGACGACTTTATTCCAATTCCTTCTCATGGTGACTGTCTGAGATATTCCTCTTATCCTAATAAAAGCCATAGACATTTCAATTCTACCAAAAAAATACCAAGGCATGCTCCATTTCCTGAAGGAGATATCAGATATTCACTTTCAGAACTAGATGTCTTAAGATCATCTTCTGCCAAAAGTAGGCTCACATCTTCCATATATGTCAGAAAGAACTCAAGTTCTACCTCTACTCCTCCAAGGAGTGTCTCACCCCCAGAATCATCAGAATTGAACTTCAGATCTAGTTCCCCTTCTAGAAAATATTTCAGATGTTCTCCCTCTCCACAAGGTGGCTCCAGACATTCAAAATCAAAGAAAACAAAATCAAAACATGATTCTAAAGAATCATGCCTCAAATCTGTCCCATCAGAAGAAAAAGGGTTGAAATTTCACCATTCTCCCAAAAAGGAGGGCAGAGATACAGTTTCTAACAAAGTTAATGCAAGGCCTAAAAGTGATCCCAAAAAGAGCCCCACTACTACTTCTGCTAAGGGAGGTTGTAGATCCTCCCGATCTCATGAGGAGGTCCTCAAATGTTCTCCATCTTCCCAAGGCAGCCCTAGATGTTCCAGATCTTCCAAAATCAAATTGGAACAGGTTCCCTCTAACAAAACAGATGTTCATGTTTCCCATTCAGAACATGAGGTCTGCAAACTACACTTTTTGTCCAAAACAGAGTCCAAAAATTCATCCTCCAAAAGGGACCAGAAACCAAAAGCTACTCCTCAAGAGTGCATAGAATCTTCCCTCTCTATGGCAGGCTGCAGATTCTCACAGTCTCATGAGGAGGGCGGCAGAAGTTCTGCATCACCCCAAGGCAATCATAAACATTCCAGGTCTATCAAAACTAAATTGGAACAGGCCCCCTCTAACAAAGCAGATGTGCATGCTTCCCATACAGAACATAAGGGCTGTAAGAATCTCCCATTGTCACAAAGAGGATTTAGACATGCTTCATCTGTCAAAAGGGACAAGGAACCAAACGCTACTCCCCAAGAGAGCATAGAAGCTTCCACGTCTGCAGAAGAGGACATAGGAACTACTCCCTCTCATGAAGAGACTCTCAGACATTCTATCTCTCCTCATGAGACTTCCAGCCTTACTTCTTCTTCTACCAAAACAAGACTCTGGCATTCCCCTTATACTCAAGAAGTCATCAAAACTCCCAGTGAGGCCCAACAAAGCTTCAGGTCATCTCCAGATGGAGACAGTCCCACTGGGAGTGTCAAGTCTTTCTCATCACCCGAATGCAATGATGTCAGACATCCTGTTTCTACAAAGGAGGACTTTAAACACACTCTTTCTGTTCAAGAGGGACAGAAACCTTCCACTGATGCCAGAGAGGGGAGTGGGGCATGGATTCCTGTACAGTGGGGACTCATATATTCACCAATTCCAAAAGCGAGTGCCACATCATTCCCTGTTGTCCAAGGAAATTTCAGACATAGTCGACCTCAACTAGCAGACCTGAGATCTTCCCTTTCTTACCAAGGAAGAGACACAGGCTTCCAATATGAACATGGGACCCCCATATGTAACCCTTCTCTCCTAGGAGGCCACAGATATTCACGTTCATTCCCATGCAATCTCCGAAGGATCCCCTTGCCAAAAAAGAACCTTAGCTCTTACCTCTTCCCTCAAGAAGGCACCAGGTCTTCTCAGTGTGACCAAAGGGGCCTCAGACTTTCCTGTGGCCACCCCATCCAAGGCAGCTTTAGAATGTTTCAATCTGAAAGAGAGAGCCTCAAGAATAGCCCATCTAAAACACTGAGCCACAGATTTCCTCCTTGTCACCAAAGGGAATACAGAAATGTGCCCTCTAATGTAGAGTGGGTTAAAACTTCAATTTCTGCCCCAGGAAGCCCACAATACAATCCTTCTGCCCATGGAGGCTTCAAACCTTACACGCCTGTCAAACTGAAGTTCTAAAAATGCTCATCTCAAGAGGGAATACTCTCTGTTATCATGCCATCTTTATATCATCTTATGCACAGGCCAGCCTCATATTTTTCTACTCTGTGTCTCACATAAACCACAGGAGTTTATAACTTTTCCTACTCATCAAAAACCCGTTAAACCTTGAATTTCCATTCCCGACTATTCCAGATGTACATTGAGGCATCAGATTGGTTCATTTGACTATAAAGAAGGCAGGCATTTTCCATCTGATTATTAATAGGTCACAGTTTCTACACAGAACATGATAAACAATCTATTACCCACTGAGAATAGCATGTGCTTATTCTGACTAATGTTGCCCGAGATTTACTTCATATGGTTTAGCGGGTGACAGATTAACTCCCTCTGTCTAAGAAGTTCTGAGTGTTTCTTATTCTAATCATCTGACTTCAAAGCCTCTGTCCAAAAATAAAACTACCCTGGTGCCTGAAGTTTTAGAGCGTTAGAACATCCAGCAGTGCCCTAAACCCAGTATATATGCCTTAACTTGATCAGGAGAAATAAAAAAATGAATAAATCACAGGAACAGAAGTAGTTAACTGATTTGGTCCAGAGACATTGCCTCCTAGCATGTTGAAGACTGATCACACTGCTGCCTGCACTGCAAGACATGGATATTCTACATTCCCATGAAGATTGATCAGGAAATGTTCAGACTTCTTTAATTCCCAAATTGACTCTTGATATTCCATGCTTCCCACAAGAGTCTTTGACCTTTCTGCATTCCCCAAAATAGCATAAGGCTTTCTGTCTCTAAAAACAGAAAATTTTGTACTCAAAATTCCATTTCTCTGGATGCTTCATTCTCATTCTGTACAGAGGTTCTCCAATATTATTTTCTGACAAAGGGGCCTCAGACTTATTCCTTCAGGCCCAGGAGGACTCATCCTTTGCCCCAGTGACTGAAGTGGAGCTCAAATTATTTTCCAGGACTCACTGGGTGCTCAGGCACAACTCTTCTGAACCAGGATGCAGAATTCACTCCACCAATTCTCAAGAAGGCTATAGCCCCACCGCAACAGAACCAAAGCTCTTCAAAACAGATGTATGAATGAAAGGATCTTCTGACCTCTCCTTCAGCACTGGGGGGGTCTCAGATCTTTTCCAATGGCCAAAGTGGCCTCAGTCTTTTTTGTCTATATTGAAAGTAACCCATAACTTTTATCAGTAAACTTATTACCTGTCAACAACAAAAGCTTCAGTCTGCTCCACTTCAGGGTTCAAGGGAAGATTGACACACCTTTCCTTTGAGAATCAGGAGACCTCAAACATTCTCTAATTGCCCAAATGGACCTCATATTTATAACTTCATAACAAGGGTTTTGTGCACATCCTCAATGCTGAAGGAAGCCTGAGATGTAATGTGAGAAGCAAAGATGTCTCAGACTTCCCCAATGCTCCAAGAAGACCAGAAATACAAACCCTTTAGAATTAATGAGCCATAGAATTTCTTCTAAATTACACTGGAGAGTAAGATTCATTCCCGAACCAGGACAGTTCAGACCTCCAGCTACCAACTCCATCATGTCTTAGATATACCCCTCAAAATTAAATTAATTCACTAATTGAGGAAGCTTACACCTTGATGCACTATCTTCTCAAGAGGGTTATAAATTTATTTACTTCAACCACAGTAAACCCTAATTTTTCATACTTTGTCAAAGGAGGGTTTCTCTAACATGCTGTCTTTGAACAAGAAAACATAGCTTCCTTTGTCTCTACTGGAGGAGTCTGAGACAAACCCGTTTGATAAAGTAAGCTACAGAACCGGCCCTGTGACTGAAAAAGCTCTCAAAAATTCAGACTTGGTTGACAGGTACTTGAGATTGACTCCCTATTATCAGGAAAACATAGGAACTTCTCTTTGTGTTCATGGCCTACTCAGGTCTACCAAATAACTAATAGAGACTACAGCGTGTCATTCAGAACTGAATGGCCAGTAAATACACTTCTGACCACCAAAAGAACCTCATGGAACTCTACATTGAAGTTGCATGGCAGAAGAATAAAAAGTACCCTGGATCTAAGATCATCTGTTTTCATGCTGCACACCAGATATATGCCTGTCCTCCATGTCTACACCTGTGCAGCCTATCCACAGTTTAAGTAGGGAACAGACCTAGGGACTATAATTCAACTTGTAAGAAGAACCATCTGACTGTCATTATGCCTCAAAAGGAGTCCTCAGAGAAAAGAATTTTCCAGAGTTCACTGAAGAATTGGAGCAGGACTAGCAAGTTCCATGGATCTCCTCCTCTACAGCAGGTAAGCAGTGGCATTCCCATTTGTCCAACAAGGTTTGGGAACTCTCTCCTTTCCAAAACCTTAATATTTTCTTTCTGTGATAACTTACTCCGTAAAATACCCTTTTGGCCCAAATGGCCTTCATAAATTTCCCTCTGAAGAAGTGCACCTGCAATATTTCACCATTGACAAATGAGCATATTTCCCTGTGGTTAGTTCATAGAAGTCAAGATAAGTAGACAAATCCAGGAATCCATGACACTTCCTTAAGTAAAGTAGCCATGGTATAGATTTCTCAGTGACACCAAGTCCCGTTTGCCTGCATAGAATTCTTAGGAGTAAACCACACTGTGCCTCCTCCTGAGTATCTTAATGAATCCTGATATTGATGCTTGGTCTCTTGCAGATTCAGCTAAAGATATTCTAAACTATGAAGAAGAGTTATATGGTTAAGCAATTCTAGGAGCTTATGAGGTATAGAAATCAATTGAATTTTTATCATGGTTATATGGGATTTTCAAATCCTGATCATATCTCCCCTGCCTCATGGGTCTCAGAAACTCCTTTCGTCACAAGGGTACTTACTCCTCCCTTTGATCAAGGAGATATCTGATCTTCATCCTGGAAAACGGGAGTCCTACATCTTCCCAGTTTTTTCAAAGGCTTAGATGTTCCTTTTGTGTGAGGGGCCCATATAATTTCTGATATTATGAAGTGGACCTCAGACATTATTCTTAATTAATGGGTCTCAGATTTGCACTTCAGTAAACTGTAGGCACAATATTGATCCAATGAGAGCCTCTGACAATAAATACCCTGTCAAGGACGGTGGTTATATTCTACTTTCCTTGAAAGGGGGGACTTAAGACACACCATTTCCTTTCAAGGGAACTGATAGAAACTCACCTGATTAAGGGGATACAGACCAGGCCAGTGACATGAAGACTCACTCAAATGTTCATTTTTTAGTCATGTAAACTCCAAATAGGAACTCTCTGACATTGGCATTTCAGAAAAACCACTTTTATCTGCAGAAACCTCAGTTCTATTTCTCTAACTGTGAAGATGTTAATCTTTCCCCTCTGATCTGGGTGTCCAGGCATGCCCAAATGAACAAAGGGATGTCAGACCACTCTGAACTGATATCCTGGGACAAAACAGTAAAAATCTGATCCCTGATTAAACCCTTTTACTTTTAAGATTCTCACCAGAAATGGAGTGGTCCCACTTTGTCTCCTATGCCTGTGCTACTGATCAAAGGCATATGGAGGACACAGGGCTAGCAACTACCAACCAATCAGTATAGAAACACTCTGCTTCCCTTGCAGATCTCCTGAGGAAATTGGTAGCATGGGGAAATAGGGAGAGGATTGAAGGAGAAGGGAGATGCAGAGAGGGAAGCAGAGAAAAATGTAGAGCTCAATAAAAATCAATTATAAAAGGAAAAAAAGCACTCTTCTTGAAATCAATCTTCAGAGCCCCCAAGCACATGGGTATTCCATAGTGTGAGGACATTTGGACCTTATAAGATATTGGCTTATCCTTCTAGTTCCCAAAGTAACCTTGGAGCTTCATCTTCTGCTTGTGGGTTTCTGGACCTTTGGTCTCTTTCCTAACTTCCCAAAACATTCTCCCTTTCAAACATGGAGCCTGAAACCTTCCATGAATGGCCTAATAGGTCTTCCATCAAGCTGTTCAGGCATAGGTCCATGGGAGACTCTCTCTATAAACAAAGGACACTACTCCACTCTGGTTTGAGGTTCCATAGGCATGTTTGACCATCAGAGCATAGAACCCCATGACATCTGCCTTATGATCAGTCAATATAATTGGAAAGACTTCAACATTTCTGTCTAGAAAAGGACTGCTGAACACAAACTACAGGACATAAACTAGCCAGGAACAATCATCCAGGCCTTTGGAAGAAGACCTAGATAGTTGCTGCCTTGTCTCTCCTAGAAGGAACACAAACTATGAATAAGAGTTGGAAGGTTATGATCAGTACTGGAAACTTTCTCCACTGTATAAGTTGCCAAGGATATTCACCTTCAACAGAATTGTGTTTGACATTTTCACACTCTGCCCAAAGGTGATTCTGTCCTCATTTTTCTATAGTGTCTCAGAGGTTTTCTCTCTTATTTTGGGCTCAGAATTTTTACTATTCCTATTATTATTATTATTATTATTATTATTATTATTATTATTATTATTAATCAGTCACCTATTCCTTCTCAGTACATGGAACAAGATGTCAGAATTCTTCTAAGACTTAGATTTCCCTAAACCCCATTTTCCAATGAGCCCTACCCTAAAATATTTGTTTGGTGTTCCGTGATCCTTATATATTCTTATTCCTCCCAAGTGACTCTGTCTTTTTTCTTCTCATTGCAGTGGTGTCAGACCAAGAGTGCATTATACTACCAAGTCAAGCAAGTATCAGACATTCATGGTCTTCCCTGAAGGTTTGTGAACCAATTATCTATTTTCTTCCAGGAAGAGGATTGCAGAAGTTCAGTTTGCACAAAAGGAAATCTGAAATATCAACCTCTATTGAAAGGTCACCCAAAACTGACCCCTGAATAGAAGGGATGTCTAAGACCTCCACCCTCTGACCTTCAGCTCTTTAGTCTACCCTAAGACTAAAGAACCATCAAGCTTCCCTTCTAAAGTTGGTGACCTCACACATTCCTCTACTAACTAGGATTGCTTTAGATCTGGCCCCTCTGATCAAGGGTCATAAGCATATAAACACATATGTGATCAATGGGATCTCACAACTTTCTGCTTTAAGATCACAGGACAGAAGGTAGAAAGAGAAAATTGGCTATCAAGCCATGTGTTTCCAAGTTTGGTAATCAAAAATGCACTGTTTCTTTTATTCACAAATATGCACAGCTGAACACAACCTTGAGGAAACATCAATGCTTGCATAACCACTTAGCCTGTTGGAAGATTGTTATGAGATTTGCCTTAGACTCTCAAAGATTTCACACTGGGTATGTATGTTTGCTTTGGGGAAAATAGCTGGATGCTAGTTCAGTGCCAGAATCTTATTCCATTGCCCAAGATGCCATGGAACCCTCCCCTTCTGATCATGGGTGAACTGCATATTCTATCAAATATGACTGGAACCCTCCTCCCTGTGAATAAAGACATTCGGGATTTCTCATTTTCTCAAGGTAGTCTCATAGCTTCCCATTCTGAGAAGAGGTTCTCCCCTGTTTTCAAGAGACCTCATATATACTTTTTTATTGAAGTTTTCATGAGAACTACCCTGAGTCAGACTGGGCCATCATCCTTCCCTTTATTAAAAATGTGTACATACACCTTATCCACCTGTACAAGGGAGACGAGGAAGCATTGTCTTTGACTCTAGGACACTCATGCATTCTTTTTTTCCACAAGGTTGTAACATGAGAGCTGACTATTGGAGTTTATGTCCCACCTGCTACCCCACAGCCAACAAGCCCCAAAGAATATCACACAGAGAACTCCATAAGATTATAAACTGATTGGTCCATTAGGTCAGGCTTCCTATTAGCTCTTGTAACTTATATTAACTCATTCTTCTTATCTATATTAGCCACATGGCTTAGTACCTTTCTCATCAGGGCAGGTCACATCTCACCTCTTTGGAGTCTGGGCAGGAGTGTGGGGGGAGCTTCCTGCTTCACAGAATACTCCTGTTCTCATTTCCAAGCCTCTACTTCCTGTCTGGTTGACCCACCTATACTTCATGCATGGCCAATCAGAGTTTATTTAAAACATGATTGACAGAATACAGACAATTCTTCCCCACCACAAGGTGACATTAGAGATGTTATTTTGAATAATATTGCATCCTACCTTGTAGGATTCCATCAAAAATTCTCAAGCATTCCATTCTGTCTTTGAAGTACCTTGAAAATATGCTACTCTAAATAAAAATGATTTAAACCATTTATATTTGGCACTGGTGGCTAGGGAAATGCATTGATCCACTCTAGGTTGTGATCCCCAGTCCTAAATGTAGAAAAGGAAACTGAATTCTAAGCTATGTTTTTTCAATCCAATGACTAGAAATCAACTGACCCCATCACTGCTGCCCATACACGGATTATGAAAACAACCTCAAAAAAGAGGAAACCTAGCTGTTGATAGCCATCCAGGCACACTGAAAAATGGTCTTGCTGCTGCCTGAACTCTCCAAGACTCAACACAAGATGAGCAAGCTCTAAAGAAGAGTTGGAAGCTGAAGTGCAGTAATGGGACCTTCCTTCACTGAATAAGGTAGTAAGGACATTCACCTTCAACAGGATGGTGCATAACATTTCTCCCCTCTGTGCAAGCATTTTCTAACTCATACCCTTGCCCTATACAGGTCACAAAATTTTCCCTTTCTCACTGCTTCCACTCTCAATGCTTCCACTCTCTTCAGACTAGCGTACTCCTTTTACTTCACTGATGAAAATGTCAGACCTCCCTCCTAGGACAAAGCCTACTGCAGATCTTCCCCATTTGCCTAAGGTGGTTTCAAGTAATCATTTTGTGGCAAAGACCCACATACTTTACCTTTGAATAAATAGGTCCCAGCTTAAATATTCCTACACCACTTACACTGTAAAAGTAAGAATCAGATTTGCTTTTACAGTGAAAGGGGGAGCTATGGTTACAAACTTCAACCACAAAAACTATAAAGATCCCATTTTTGCCAAAAGGTGCCTGGAATATTCCACAGTGATAAACAAGGTGTCAAAATTGGTTTCCATGACCAAAGGTGTTGCAAATCATTCACTCTGTATTTAATTGAGCTTCAGGTCTAGCCACTGACCCTGGGATGCCCTAGAGCATTCCCTTTCTTTCATGGACACATTTCACTTGACCCTTGGACTCATATTACCTTAGTACCAATCCCAGGGGCTAAGATTGCTATGAAAACGCTTTTATAACCATGGGATCTCATGAGATTCTAGGTAGAGGAAAAAAGATAAAAACTAAAACTAATAATCATGCCATCTGCCTAGAATGTAGCTGTCAAAAATGTAAAATGTTCCCATATTTCATGTAAATGAAGACTGTGCTTAAAATCCAGCTGTTAAAACCCAAATAATTACACAGAAAATATATTAATTACAACACCGCTTGGCCTATTAGCCCAGGCTTCTTTTTAACTCTTACATCTTAAATTAACCAATTTCTATTCATCTATGTATCACTATACGGCTGTGGCCTACTGGAAAAACTCTGCTGTACTTCTCCTTCAGTAGCTACATGGCCTGTCCTGGATTCCACCTAATCTCTTTCTATATCTCTTTCAGCCTGGCTATATTCCGCCCTGCCATAGGTCAAAGCAGATTTATTTATTAACCAAAAAAAACATATACAGAAGGACATCCCACATCACTTACATTGATGATTAAGCACAGATCAATACAACCCTGAGGAAGCATTGAAGTTTGCACAACCACTTATCATGTTGAAAGAGTGTTGTAATTGCTTCTTGTACTCTTCCCAACAGTTGATGCAATACATGGATCATGGAAGTTGGAAACACAGTAGGAAGCAAATGATGCTGAACCATACCACTCAAGTTAAACTAGCATTTTCTCTTCTGCACAATGGGGTGAGTGGATCTCGCTATTTGGTCAAACATAGTCAGGCACTTTTTCTATAAGAAACACAGTTCAGATTTACCTCAGAAGTTTCCCATCTGAATATGGGTTTCCCAAACTGTTCCTATTTTCAAGGCATCTCACACTGTACCTTTTTGATGACTAATTATCAGAAGACCACTTTGATTAAAGCAGCTGTCAGGCCCTTCCGCTATAACAAATAATACCCAAGGCAGTCCCTCTCAGTTTAAGGAAATTCATAAGAATACCTGGTTTGTATAAAAGTCATCTCAGAATTTCCTTTTTTCTCAAGGTGACCAGGATTAATGGATCCTCAGATCACCCCCTATATGCATGTGGGCTTCTGAATTATTCCCACAATGAAGATCTTTCCCCTCTAACTACATCCACTTTGAAAATGCATGTGTGACTGAAGGGACTTCATCTTGCTCTGCTTTGAGGTAACAGAGCCTGAGACTTAGGTCATCTTTGTTTCATTAAAGTCACCAGAATGAGGAGGTCTCCTCCTTCA
Organism: Myodes glareolus; assembly: GCF_982192425.1. Lineage (NCBI taxonomy): Eukaryota > Metazoa > Chordata > Mammalia > Rodentia > Cricetidae > Myodes > Myodes glareolus. The sequence goes on from NC_142053.1 coordinate 147,531,608, forward strand.
TGCACACACCAATGTGGGTGATAAGAACTGGACCCTGTCAATCATGACTGATAAATGATGCTAAATTTGCCACCAGGACTGCCACAGTGTTCCTGGATATGTGAATTTTCAAAACTCTGATGAAGTCCTTCCTCCACTGCACAAGGTAGACTAGGATACTCCCTTTTGCCTAAGTGGTTTGTGACTTTGCTTCCCTCTTTAAGTCTGCCAAAGTCTTCCATTCCTAACCACCATCTATTTCTGTCAATTAGACCTCAAATGCACACTCTGTAATCAAGAGGGCATGATATCTATCCTGCATGACTGACGGGGCCAGGGAAGATGTATACCTGTCCAAGGCCCCAAAACTTTCAAATTCCAATCAAAATGGCCTTCAAAACTTACCCTCACATAGCAAGGATCCAATCATTCCCTTTTGATGTAGGAGGACTCAGACCTTCTCCTCTTCTACTTAAATATGTTTCACCTCCAATACATCATCTGAAAGGGTCATCATTATCCTCTTTTTTTTCCAGGACCCTCAAATTCCTGCCATCTGATCAAGAGGTCCGAAAATGTCTTTCTTTCATAGAGGAGATTCAGAGTATCTAACTCCGCATATTATAGCATCAGACACAATTTAAATACTTGGTTTTTCCCCTCAATCTATGGGGAAATAAAACTTTCTCCCAAAGCCAAAGATGGCTTGAAATATATCCTCTTTTGCCCAAGGATGGTGCAGGCCTACCATCTCTACTATGGGGCCTATAGATCTTGTTCTCTTGACTATGTATGTCTGTTATATTCCCAACTGTCTAGGATTGCTTCAAACTTTCTTCGTGCTACATATATGGGATTATCTTATCTGACCAGTGGCTTCTTAGACTGAAAATAACCATCCAACCACTTTGAAAACATGCAACGATTACTTCTCAGCATTTCACAAGCCCACAAAGGTATGGATATTCTCAATACTGAAAAAGATTTGGAAGCTGATTAGGCCAGATGGGACTTTCCTTTGCTCCAGAATGCTTATGCTTAATGGAAAATTGTCTTTCCTATTTCATTGAACATTGCCATAGATTACACCTCTGACAAATAGGTGTAGACTATCACCTGTGCACAAAATGTCTCAGAAACTCCAGTTACGACCAGAGTGCATTAATATTTCTCATCATTCCCATGAATTCTGCCACATTATGTTTTTGATAAAGGGTGTAATAGCCCTTTTTATTTCTGTCCAAAATACCAAGGCCCTACCCCATCTTATATAGTGAGATTTAGACCTTCACATCAATGAAGAGTGTCTCAGGCCTGCCTTGTGTGATCAAGGACATTTCACCATTGATTCACTTATAACTTCTAATTTGCATGGCTTGGAAAGTACTGTTCTGACTAAAGAGATCTCAGAGCTCTCTGGACCAAGGTCCTTGAACACAACAGCAAGATGAGGGTAACACAGACTAATGTCTTCACTCTAGTCCCTTAGACAGAAAATTCCTGTCCCACATGAAGAGGAATTTGTGGATTGACCTATACCAGACGAAGAAACTGAGTCACAGACTTCTGTCGTGCAGCCTCTTAGAAGACTTCTAAGACTGCTGACATGCCTGACATGGACATTCATAAAATGTGTATTCTAGATTGTGATTTCAAGTGTGGTGCCAAGGAAGAAGTGAGTGCCTGGGTTTTCTCTATTTCTCAGGGTATCATTCATGTTTAAGCTTCTCCCCAATAGGGTCACAGACATATGACCAAGGGAGGCTGAGATTATTCCACCCTGTCCTAGGGAGCTTCTGACTCCTCCTTCTAAGTAAGAGGGTCTTAGATCTTTCACTTGCTCCCAAATTGATAGCAGGAATTCTTCTTCTGTACACTTAGGCTTTTTCTGCCTACCTAAGTTCTGCCTTGCTGTAGGTCCAAAACAGTTTATTTATTAATGGTAATCACAGCACACAGAGGGGACTCTCACATCATGGATATGCTCCACCTATGCAGAGAAGCCTGAGAGTATCCTTTTTTTACTGTTGTGGCTTTTAGACTATCCCCTCTCCCAAGTATACCTCCAAGTTTTGTCTTCTGACCAAAGGGTTTCAGACCTGCCTGCTCTAATAGAGAGGTACAGTCTACCAACCTGCATGGGGTCTTAGATCTTCTGAATATGCCCTTGTGGGATTAAACTTACTAGGTCCATATTATTGGGCCACATACCATTCTGATGTGACCAAAGGAGTTTAAGTCTACTGCCTATGATTTGCCAGACAGCCTCAGATCTTCTCATTATGCAAGTTGTCTTCAAATAGGCCTCTCTATTCAAGGAGAGCTCACAGTTTTCTCCTCTGATTCAGTGGCCTCAGACATTCCCCCACCCAAACATGAGACCATAGACTATTTTTCTTCAAACAATGACTTCTCCAGACATCCCAGGCTTAAAGTCTCCAAGTCTATCTGTTGCAAGTAGAGTCTAGAACTGCCTCAGAGTCAAAATTAATAAAATGTGGTCCCCATCATTCAAACCTAGATCTGAGCAACTGAACATATGCTTGAGAAGGAGAGCCAGCTTGGGACTCTCATGCAGGCATTTGGAAAATACTCAGATTGCTGCCTCACCTACCACACATTCACTACAGTGGACAGATGTTTGAGTCTCCGATGAAGAGCTGGACGATGATAAGGAAGTTCCTGGAATGCGTTCCACTGTATGAGGTGAGCTGAGACCTTGATCTCATGTCAAGCAGTGCGTATGCTGATTTCCAGCTTTACCCAATCCAACATGTTAGTCTATATCTACAATAGCCCCAGATAGCCACACACCTCACAAGACGCCCTCAAACATTTCCCAACTGACCCTGGGGTCCTTGTATTTTCTCCATGGCACTTGTTTCCCCCCTTCTTCACCATGCACCTTGGCAAGCCTCCGACCTCTCACCTCTGACCCTTTGATCCCTATTTGTACATTTCTGACTTATGTGGGAGACATTTAATGTCTGAATATGAGGCCTTCAATAGTGTTCCCATTGACCAAGGGTGTCTCATACATACTCTTTTCCTTTAATGAAGTATTCAAACTCCACATCTGGCCAAGAGAATTTCAGATCTTCCTTTTCTGTTATGTATGGTGTCTATACTAACATCCTTATCCAAAGGGCCTCTGGTTTTATCTTCTGACCAAGCAACTGTCTGATATTCCCTCTCTGCTTGAAGACACATGCATATGAGGTGGACAGAAGTCTTGGGCACACTTCTAATCAATATAACATTCTTCCCTTCAAGTTTGAGGCCTCAGAGTTAAGGAATAGCAAGGAGAGTCTGGAAAACAGCCATCAGTCTTGAGGGCATTCATCAGAACATCAGAAGTGGACTGTTCCTAACCTTAGTGCCCTGAACAGGATGACTGAACACCAAACTGTGAGGTGGAAAAAGTGACAGACACCAGCCTCGCTCTTGCAATAATGTTCAGATTACTGCATATCCTTCTGAAGATGCCCTAGATGATATTGTTACTTTGTTGTTGTTTTGATTGTTGTTCTCTTTTTGGTATTATTGTTTGCTTTTAAGTTTAAAGAGGACACCTTGATATTTTTTGGTATGTTAATTATCTACTGGCATTAAACTCTGGCAACCAAATGAATAAATGTTCTACTCTATTTGGAAATCACAACATATGCATATCTTCCACCTTCTTGTATCAAAGACATACCGTAATTCTATTTTACAAATGCAGTCATTTTACCAACATATGTTCTGTGTGTGTGTGTGTGTGTGTTCAAAACTGTTTCCTGTGATATGTTAAATTTTTACACCTAATGATTAATTTTCATAAAAATTCAATTCATTTATGTATTTACTTTATATCCCAGACACAACCTCCACCCTCCCCATTCCCCTCTGATCCCACCCCCAATCCACTCCCCCTCTATTTCTGCTCAGGAAAGATTGGGTCTCCTATGGAAATCAACAAAACATAGCAAACAAAGTTGCAGTAAGATTAAGCACCTCTCATGCACCAAGGCATGGCAAGGTGACACAGAATGAGGAGTAGGTTTCCAAAAGTCTGTAAAAATGTTGGAGACAGTACCTGCTCCCATACACAGGAGTCCCACAGTAGGATCAAACCACACAACCATAACACATATGTAGAGAAAATTTCATTTGATGTCATTTGGAAGATCCTTTCTTACTGATGTGTCTTAAAATAATAGATCTTAGAGCTTGGGGTGTATGACTTAATTTCTTCAGCAACATAACTTCACTCAGTGTCATTGCTATTAGTTGATAATACATATCAATTAAAAATACAATTAATTAAAAACAATCAATTAAAAATCGTCAGAGAGTGGATATGTTGAAGTTTTAGAGGACAGAGGACACCGGAGCGAATAAATTTGGGTGCTGCATCATTAGAGCAAAATAGTTCACTTTAATCATTGTTTAGTCTAAAATTAGGGTTTTAAACCTATAAATCCCTTGATGTAGTAGTGGTCATGAACCTCTTCTAAGAACCAGCATTTGAAAGGTACTACAATAAAAATCTCTAACTTTTCAAAAGACAGAAAATAGACCTATTGCAGCCACTGTTCTACTGAGATAAAAGTTCAAACTTTGGAATTGAAACACCTCCAATAGCTACCCTGGAGAGGTGCACTCTGAGAAATTACGGGACCTCTCCATGAAAATCTATAAAAACCTGACCTTCTTCTCAATTGTATGCTGTTTCTTGTCTGAGCAGAACCAAACTTCCTGGGTTTATCCAACTCAAAACTCTCTGGTGTGAGTTTTGTTGTGAAGTATCACTCTTTGGAATCCCTGGGTAAGTACCTGACAAGATTATATCCTATATGAGCCATAATACTTATTGAAATGTTATTTAAAGAAGGCAACACTGGAAAACTCACCATTTGTGTGATACAATTATGGCCTTTAATATTCTATTCAGTTTTAATTCTCAGTGAAGATGATGCATATCAGCTCTTTGATAAACTCGTCGACTGAATGTATTCAGTGGAATAGGTAACCATGACTTGGAAAATAGTGTCAGTTGTTAAGTCATTAATTGTTAATTTACTCTAATCTCATTTGGAAAATAAACTGACACCCTTGAACAATTTGCAGTATACTGATACCGGAGACTAAAATCACAAATGAGACACCGGGTCTCAACTACACCCTTTTTAACTCTATGTCTTTTTAAATGAGCAATAAAAATCTCACTGGGGTTTGGAGGCAACAGATTATGATCTTAGCATCTGCCACAAACTAATACATTTCCATATTTTAAACAAAAAACAACCACTAGAATTCCCATGTTTGAGACTAATTAACTTTATACTAAGGACACAAATTTGTGTCACATGACTGTGATCATTTCTACTGGGCCACAGCTACCTGCTATGCTGAAGAGGAAAGCACACATGGAAATTCAGGTGTCAATATGTCACTATAATAGATTAGGAAAGATTAAGACAAGTTATTATCTTCTTCATTTTATATCCTCAAAATGAAGAAAGCACTACTTACATTCTTTAGCTTGACTACAGAGTGTTCTGGGATTGTTATATAAAAGAAAAATATAATTTAAGATAAACAAATGAATGAAAATGAAATAAAACTGAATACCAAATAAAGTAAATGTAAAAAACATAATCAAAATAAATTTAAAAGAAATATTTGTAACAAGGCAATGATAGAACATGCCTTTAGTACCAGCACTTAGGAAGCAGAAGTAAGCAGATATCTGTGAGTTTGAGACCAAACTGATCTACAAGAATGAATTCCAAGACAGGTTCCAAAAACTGCAGTGACCTCTGTCTCATAAAAACCAAAAAAGAATGAAAGGCATTAAAATTAACATTTGTACCGGGGATTAACAAAATAAAATGTTGGAAAGTCTTTAAGAATGCATGATCATAATAAATAAGAGGAAAGAAGGAAGGATTAAAGTAATCAAGAATGGCTAACAGAGAATTCATGGGTATTTATTAAAGAATGGGGACATACATATGTATACATATCATGTTCTGATAAGATTTTCTAAGAAAAGGGATATAAAAATAAAAGTAATAGAATATATATGTTTATGTTATCATAGGTGTGGCATTTTTATTACAGCTTTATTTTGTCTAAACAAAAATAATTATATTGAGTAATAAATAGTTCTCTGACTATGGAACTCTTTCTCATCTATTCAGTATCCCTGAGTTTCTTCTAGATGTTATGTAGTGGGAAATACCCCTGCTGTTTTCCCTAGAAATATTAGAAAATCCATTATCAGATTTCTAAATTCTTGTTCAGGCTATCATATCCATGTTTACTCTGTCATACTGGTAAAATTTTATCAGATGGTAGAGAAAAAACAAGAAAATTATAAGTATTCCAACAAAGGGGAATCATCTATATTATTCTCACCTCAAAATAAGACACTTGGAGGATTATTATAATCTCATTGACAGAGCCTAAAATAGGAGGGACATACTGTGTTTTGAGTCAAAATTAAACACAATAATATGAGTAACTTCCTTAGTAAAGGAAAATATCTCAACTGTAATGTTTATCCAGTCTAAAAAAATTGCTTACAAAATGGAGGCTCCTGAGGAGCACTCTGATCCAGAACCATCCACTAAGGAATTTCAACTGCTATTTTGCACAGAGTAAAACACTCTAAATGTTCTATAGAGAGAAACTAGCCTCCGTCTTAGCCCTTGTCTTATTGCATAAATAGTTGAAGCTTATGAATAGAAATTCCTTCAATCAATAACATGGAGAGCTTTTCTCAAAGTTTTCACTATTCTCAAATAAAGTCAAAATAAATCCTGCATTCTGTTGATATATTTTCTGTGCTGAATCTTGTCCTAGTTGACACAGACACCTTCCTGGTTTTATCATTTCCAATGAAATTTCTTTGTGAGTTTTTGTATTTATGTTTTGTTATGTATGAATTTGCTGTGTTTCTTAATTACCGCCTTTTAGGAATTCTTTTTATCTGAGTTTAATAAAGCATAGATAGTTCTTAATAAAGCATAGATAAAAGAAGGTAACATAGGAAAGCTCACCACTAGCTGGATGCAACTGAAGTCAATAGTTTCTTACCCGGTGTGTTCTCCTCAGTGATGACGATAGTGACCAATAAACAATTTGAAAATCTTATAAAGACTGTATTCAGTGAGATTAGGTTCTCATGACTTGAAAGATAATGACAACTGAAAGGCCATTGTTAATGGATTTTGGAATAGTCTATTCAGTGAATCACCCCCCACCTATACTGCCTTTAAAGGCTGTACAGGACACTTTTGTGTGATACTAAAACCTCCAATGGAAACAGTACATGTTGGCTCATACCTGTTCCAGGTTTCCATCATATAAAATAGACACAATACTAATGGGTTTGCTAGGCATCAGTTATTATCTGTATCATTCCAGTACATCTCCATTTTTTATATATTTCACCCACTTTTCACAACAACTGTATAACTTAATTTACTTTATAGTAAAGACACACATCTGTGTGAGATAATTATTTTCATTTATACTACCACAGACCTTTGTACTATGGTTGCTGTAACATACACATGCAAGTGAAGGAGTCATTGTTTCATTGTGATAGAATAATAAGCACATATAACCCCCATGTCATATATCCAGGATGGAGCCTAATCCACCAATGTTACTTTGTCTTATTCAGCACAATTTTAGTAAAATTAAATATTCCTTATTTTATGTGTGTCAGTGTTCTATGGGTTGTCACCAACATCTGACTTTGGATTTCAAATGTTTTAAATGTTACTGTGCACATGGTTTCCAGTCAATGATCTTATGTGTTCTCACAGAAAAAATACACAACTCTTTGGATAAGAACAGATGCCCTCTCCTCTAGACCTATGTTCAGTCAATCTTAATATTTGAAAATTGCAAGGATTGATTTGCAATACTACATTTACTAATTTCCACAATCATTCTGAGATATCTCCTCCATGTTTCTGTACTTGAATTTCTCACTAGTGAACAACAAATAGTGCCTGATCTTTTGATATATTGTGGGATTTCTCAAGGCATACTTACGATACATAATACTTCAACATCATACTACCCTTAAATCCCCCTGTAATCATACTGTCTTACTAAGAAAAATAGTTTTGGAATAGACTATAATGTGTGAAAACTTTTAAGAATTTCAACACTGGTATTTCTCCATGGTATTTTTACAAAGTTAAAAGAGCTACAACCAAAATAATATTGAGTCAGGTATTTCAAGATATATTTTATAAAGTTAACCACAACAGAAATGAAAACTGGACAGAGAAATTTCTTCTCTATTCCACTAGATTAAATGGAAAATGGACATTGCAGGGAACTCTGTTGTTCTGTTGCTGTTCACCCTAGAAAAATCACAGTCTTCTACTCTTTCATACTTCAGACAGAATGTCAAACTAGACACCTAAAATGCATATCAAGTTTTTTTAGATATGACACCATCAAATATTAATAATGAGCATGATGAATGTTTGTAGAAACAATATTTGATATGCTAATTATCTAGAGACACATATGTTCAGCATTCTTAATGGAAAAATTTTAAAATAGAAAATCATAAAGACAAATTGAACAAATGAATGGGAAATGAAGAAATGAACAAAAGAGAAAGACATAAAATTAAAATTCAAAATAAAAATTATGTATGAGAGTAATAAATGGTAAATTTTAGAAGATTCAGGAAACTGAAAGGTAGAAAAGAAGACACAATTAACTAAGAAAAAATGCAACAGGAACAGATTACAAAATACATAGTAGTTGTTTTTTAGAGAACAATATTCCTTTGTTTATGAATTATGTTTTCATTAATAATTATTGAAAAAATAGGGCATGAAATTTCAAGAAGAAATATTCGTAGTTATGATTTTATTGTAATACTATTTTATCTAAAAGAAAATAATTATATTGAGTAACAAATAGTTTTCTGCATTTGGAATCTTATTTCTCCCACACTTTTCATTCCTAAGCATCTTCCAAAACTTTCCAAACATCTGAGTTCTCTTATTGTCTTTGATATAAATTTTAGAGTATGCACAGTGAGATATAATAGCTCTTCTTTAATTTACCACACTCATGTTTATACTGTCATACTGATAATGTTTTATCAGAGTACAGAGAATCTGCAATATTAATTGAGATGCAGTGGAAATGGCAAAGTAACAGGGAAATAAAAATATTCTGAAGTGAGCAAGGAAGGCAGGATCAGAGGGAACCTTCATCCGACGATGGATGGAGATTGAGACAGAGACCCACATTGGAGCACTGGACTGAGCTCCCAAGGTCCAGTTGAAGAGCAGAAGGAGGAAGAATATGAGCAAGGAAGTCAGGATGTCGAGGTGCTGGTTCAACCACTGAGACAGTGTGACTGATCTAATGAGAGCTCACCAAAGTCAGTTTCACTGGGACTGAAGAAGCATGGGATCAAACTGTGGGTTCTGAAGGTGGCTGACAATTGGGAAATACTGAAGAGGGCAACCGATTTTTTGGAGTTGATCTTGTATCCTGCCACATTACTAAAGGTGTTTATCAGCTGTAGGAGTTCTTTGGTAGAGTTTTTCGGGTCACTTATGTACACTATCATATCGTCAGCAAATAACGAAAGTTTAACTTCATCCTTTCCAATTCGAATCCCCTTGATCTCCTTATGTTGTCTTATTGCTATTGCTAGAACTTCAAGCACTATATTGAAGAGGTATGGAGAGAGTGGACAGCCTTGTCGTGTTCCTGATTTTAGAGGAAAGGCTTTGAGTTTCTCTCCATTCAAATTGATGGTAGCTGTCGGTTTGCTATATATTGCTTTTATTATATTCAGGTATGATCCTTGTAAACCCAATCTCTCCAACACCTTTATCATAAATGGGTGTTGAATTTTGTCAAATGCTTTTTCAGCATCCAATGAAATGATCATATGGTTTTTTTCTTTCCGTTTATTTATATGATGGATTACATTGATAGATTTGCGTATGTTGAACCAACCCTGCATCTCTGGGTTGAAGCACACTTGATCATAATGGATGATTTTTCTAATGTATTCTTGGATTCGGTTTGCCAGTATTTTATTGAGTATTTTTGCGTCAATGTTCATGAGTGAGATTGGTCTGTAATTCTCTTTCTTGGTTGTGTCTTTATGTGGTTTTGGTATCAGGGTAACTGTCGCTTCATAAAAAGAGTTTGGCAATGACTCTTCTGTTTCTATATTGTGAAATACATTAAGGAGTATAGGTATCAGCTCTTCTTGGAAGTTCTGGTAGAATTCTGCATTGAAACCAACTGGTCCAGGATTTGTTTTGGTAGGGAGATTTTTGATAACAGCTTCTAATTCTTCACGACTGACAGGTCTATTTAGATTTTTCACCTGGTCTTGGTTCAACTTTGGTATATGGTACTTATCTAAAAAATGTGCATTTCTTTTATATTTTCCAACTTTGTGGCGTATAAATTTTCGTAGTAAGATCTAATGATTCTCTGAATTTCCTCTATGTCTGTGGTTATGTCCCCCTTTTCATTTCTGATCCTATTAATTTCAAGTTCTCTCTCTGCCGTTTGATTAGTTTGGATAGGGGTTTGTCAATCTTGTTGATTTTCTCCAAGAACCAGCTTTTTGATTCATTGATTCTTTGGATTGTTTTCTCTGTTTCTATTTTGTTGATTTCAGTCCTCAGTTTGATTATTTCCAGTCTTCTACTCCTCCTGGGTGAATCAGCTTCTTTTTTTTCTAGAACTTTCAAGTGTGCTGTTAAGTCTCCAATGTGTGCTTTCTCCGTTTTCTTTAATTGGGCACTTAGTGCTATGAACTTTCCTCTTAGCACTGCTTTCATAGTGTCCCATAGGTTTGAGTATGTTGTGTCTTTATTTTCATTAAATTCAAGGAAGACTTTAATTTCTTTCTTTATTTCTTCCTTGACCCAGGGGTGATTCAGTAGTTGACTGTTCAACTTCCATGAATTTGTTGGCATCCTGGGGGTAGCATTGTTGTTGAATTCTAACTTTAATCCATGGTGGTCTGACAAGACACAGGTGGTTACTAATATTTTTTTTGTATCTGTGGAAGTTTGCTTTGTTACCCAGTATGTGGTCAATTTTTGAGAAGGTTCCATGAGCTGCAGAGAAGAAGGTATATTCTTTCCTATTTGGGTGGAATGTTCTATAGATGTCTGTTAAGTCCATTTGATTCAATACCTCCAATAATTCTCTTAATTCTCTGCTAGGTTTCTGTCTGATTGACCTGTCTATTGGTGAGAGAGGAGTGTTGAAGTCTCCTACTATTAGTGTCTGTGGATTGAAGACTGCCTTGAATTCTAGAAGAGTTTCTTTTACATAAGTAGGAGGCTTTATATTAGGGGCATAGATATTCAGGATTGAGACTTCCTCCTTATGAATTGTTCCTGTTATGAGTATAAAATGTCTGTCTCCATCTCTTCTGATTGATTTTAGTTTGAAGTCAATTTTGTTGGAAATTAGAATGGCCACACCCGCTTGTTTCTTAGGTCCATTTGCTTGGAAAACCTTTCCCCAACCATTTACTCTGAATAGATGTCTGTCTTTGTGGTTGAGGTGTGTTTCTTGTAAACAGCAGAATGTTGGATCCTGTTTTCGTATCCAATCTCTTAGTCTGTGCCTTTTTATAGGTGAATTGAGTCCATAAATATTAAGTGATATTAATGACCAGTGGTTGTTGACTCCGGTTATTATGATTTTTTGTTTGTTTGTTTAGTAGCGTTTGTATGTGTCCCTTTTTTGAGTTAAGCTCATGAAGGGTCGCTAGATGTCTGAGTTATTGTAGGCAGTGTTGACGATGTTGGATTCCTTGGGTTGCGATTTTCCTTCTATTACTTTTTGTAAGGCTGGGTTTGTGGCTACGAATTGTTTAAATTTGTTCTTATCCTGGAATATTTTGTTTTCTCCATTGATAGTGAATGATAGCTTGGCTGGGTATAGTATTCTGGGTTTGCATCCATGGTCTCTTAGTTTCTGCAGTACCTCTATCCAGGACCTTCTGGCTTTCATGGTTTCCATAGAGAAGTCTGGTGTAAGTCTGATAGGTTTACCTTTATAAGTTACTTGACCTTTTTCCTTTGCAGCTCTTAATATTCTTTCTTTAATCTGCATGTTTTGTGTTTTGATTATTATACGGCGAGGGGATTTTTTTTTTGATCAAGTCTATTCGGTGTTCTGTATGCTTCATGAACCTTCATAGGAATATCATTCTTTACGTTGGGAAAGTTTTCTTCTATAATTTTGTTGAATATATTTTCTGGGCCTTTGATCTGCAGTTCTTCTCCTTCTTCAATCCCTATTATTCTTAGATTTGGTTTTTTTATTGTGTCCCAGATTTCTTGAATGTTTTGTGATGAGAATTTGTTGGATTTGCTGTTTTCTTTGATCTGAGCATTTATTTTCTCTATGGTATCTTCAGACTCTGAGATTCGTTCTTCCATCTCTTGTATCCTATTGGTTATGCTTGATTCTGTATTCTCTGTTCGTTTACCTAGGTTTTCCATATCCAGCCGGCCCTCGTTTTGTGTTTTCATCATTGCCTCCATTTCAGTTTTCAATTCTTGAACTGTTTCCACTACCTGTTTGATTGTTTTTTCTTGGTTTTCCAGTGTATCATTCATGGATTTACTCATTCCTTCAAACTTTTTGTTATATTTCTCATACATTTCTTTACTCATTTCTTCAATCCTTTTGTTGTACTTCTCATCCAGTTCTTTAAGGGAATTATTCATATCCTGTTTAAGGGACTCTATTGCTTTCATCATGGCATTTTTTCCACTGCTTCTGGGTTAAGGTGTTCAAGTCCTTCTATTGTAGGGTCGTTGGGTTCTGGTGATTTCATGTTGTTTTTTTAGATTGTTGGAGGAGTTCTTGCCTTGGTGTCTGCCCTTCTTTTCCTTCAACTGCTCTATATTGGATCTTCTGGTAACAGTTTAGGTTCCCTTGTTGAGCAGGGACTTCACTGACAGAATGTCTACCTTTCTTCAGGCAGTCTATTGAAACACAGGCACTCCCTCCTGCCGGTTTGCACTCACAGCCCTGGCCCAGCGCGCAAGGGTGCAGCTGTGGGAGATCTTGTGACCCCAGGGGGAGGGGAGATAGAGAGGGAGGTGTACCTGGATGAGGGCTGGGATGGGATTTGGGAGAGTTCAGCAGGGTATAGCCACCACTGCAGGGCAACCAGAAAGTCGAGGGGGATGGGGAAGGTCTGAATTCCTCCTAGCCGAAGCCCTCGGGCCAGGAGCAACTCACCCCTCCTCCAATGGATGTCTGCTAGAAGATCACTGTCTCTTGCTGGCCAGGAATGTGGCTGAGGTGATTCAGGGCCTGCCTGTCAGGCAGGCTCTCAGAACACAGGAACTGCCCCTGCCCGGCTGAGCCCACAGCCCAGGCTCAGAGTGCCAGGGAGCTGCTCTGGGGAGATCTTGTGGCCACAGGGGGAGGGGAGAAAGAGAGTTTATTTTCATTCTTTTACAGGTTGACACCCAGTTATGCCAGCACCATTTTTTGAAAATGCTTTCATTTTTTACATTGTATCTTTTTTGTTTCTTTATGAAAAAGCAGGTGTTCATAAGTTTGTGAATTGGTATCTGAGTCTTCAATTTAATTCCATATTTCGACATCTCTGTTTTTATGGCAACACCAAGTTTTTTTCATTTCTGTAGCTCCAAAACAACCCTTGAATTCTGGGATGGAAATGGCTCTGGCAGGTCCTTTATTGTGTAGGATTGTTGTCACTATCCTGGGTTTCTTCATTTTCCATCTGAAGTTGAGTAAGGTCTGTGAAGAAATGTGTTGGAATTTTGGTGGGAATTGCATTGAATCTATAGATTGTCATTTTTACTCTGTTGATCCTTCCTATTCAAGATTTTGGGAGACCTTTCCATTTTCTTGTATCTTCTTCAATTTCTTTCTTCAAAGACATAAAGTTCATGTCAAATAAGTCTTTCACATCCATTATTAGTGTTAATCAAAGATATTTTCTGTTATTTGTGCCTATTTTGAAAGGTGATGTTTCTCTGATTTTCTTCTCAGCTTCTTTGTCCTTTGTGTACAAAAGGGCTACTGTCTTTTTTTTAGTTGATATTGTATCTTACCACTTCACTGAAGGTATTTATTAGCTGTAGACATTCCCTGAAAGAGATTTTGGGGTCACTTATATACACTATCATATCATCTGTAAATAGTGAAAGTTTAACTTCTTCCTTTTCAATTTGAACCCCCTTGATCTCCATATGTTGCTTTATTGCTATTGCTAGAACTGCAAGAACTATGTTGAACAGATATGGAGAGAGCCGACAGACTTGTCTCTTTCCTGATTTAAGTGGAATTGCTTTGAGTTTCTTTCCATTTAATTTGATATTGACTGTCAGCTTGCTGTGTATTGCTTTTATTTGAGGATACAGTGTGATCGGTGATTAAAGATCCGCCAGACTAGCTTACAAAAGATACAGCTTTAATAAAACAGAAGGAAAATTTTACACCAGAATCCCAACCATCCAGAACACTGGAACCAGGCCAGAGAGAAAGAGGGAGGGGAAGTGCACCCACCAGGTTTATAGGTAAACTTTTGCCTTAGGGCAACACGCCCGACAGACAGAATGTGATTGGCTGAACTCCCCTATCATCTCCCCATTTTTTCTAAAATAAGACAGAACAAAACCAAATACCACTATATACAATAGAATCAAATAATAAATATAAAATTACAAACAACAAACAATATTAAGCAAGAAACATATAATAAAAGTTTTACTAAACATTTAATTTCAAGGATTCTAAATAATATAGAGGGTAACTACAACTATCTAATCTTCATCTTCCTCAAAGATCTGAGAAGGGAAATAATTTGAATCAAGCAGCCCGCAAGTACAAGTGAGAAACTTCCAAAATGTGCAACAAATAGAAGAGACAACTGAATTCCTGGGCAATCACCCAAAGTCTCGTTTGCAATGATGAGTCAACCAACTTTGGCTAAGGCTGATGTAACTGACATGCTTTTTTTCAAAGGCAAGCAACCTTTTAGGACTCTCTCACCCTGTCTTGGTAAGATAAGACAATCCTGCTTTTATCCATTTATGGATATTCTGTAATTCTGTCAGTGTTTGAGGTATGGGCCTTTTCTTTGCCCAAAGGCCAGTTCTGTCAGGAAGAAGACAGGCTCCATGTGGAGTGCCTTTGGTGCTCAAAGTTCTCTCGGGAGTAGAGCGGTGATGCCAGGAGCGAATGTGACTCACTACTATAGAACTGTGAGTTAGATTAAAGGCCATTTTCTACAGCTCTTCGAAGAGGTTGAAAATTATACTATCTATACTAAATATGATCTCTATGCACCTAAATAACCTGATTGGCCTAAATATAAATATAACAAGCCAATATGACTATTGATCTCTATCTATCTAACTTGAAGACTAAGAGAATGAACAACTGTGCAATGAGTGAGGACAATGACCTCCAAATGTAAACAATGTATATCATTACATAAATATCTTAGTCAGAGGTAGAAATGTAAATATATGTATATATATGTATATAGATAGATAGATAGATAGATAGATATATCAGTACAAATAGAGGTAGAAGCATACTCACATAAAATATATAGAGGTAGTAGAATACTCACATACAATATTCAATATATCAATGTACAAGAATCAACACCAATACAATTTTCTTAAAACTCACAAATACCAATATATTATTAGCCCATCACCAATCTATCCCCCCTTTTCTTAATGATAAACACCCCTAAACTTATTAAATACCTCTCCCATCCCCTCATTTCTATATCAAATATAACCAACCCCTAAATGATGTCCCTAAACCCGAGGGCAAATTCTACTGGTAGATAGCATATTGTCCTCTAAAATTGCTTCCAGCTGCCATGGGTGCAACGTTTCTTTTAGGGGTTCCTTTGAAAATAATTGATGGTAAAATTCCAATATTAACATTTGGTGTGAGAAAGTTGCAAACAGTCTTTGAGTAGTTTGAGGAGGTCTGGCCAGAGTGTTGTCAAAATTTGTGCACCATTCGGAACTGTCTTGTGTAGCTGGTGCCAAAAAACAGGTCTAAAAGTAGTGCTATCATTATTATGACGTCATAGTAACCAGGTGGAGTTGATGTTGTGGGGCCCCATCTTCATCCTAGAAACTTTAAAGATTACTGCAAGAAAATTTAGTGTTTGTTATGGGAAAGTTAAACATTATCTACGAAGACATATATATATATATATATGTGTGTGTGTGTGTGTGTGTGTGTGTGTGTGTGTGTGTGTATATATATGTATGTATGTATGTATGTATGTATATATATAAATATATATACAGAAACAGATGTGGGGAAAGTGGGGAAAGGCAAAGAAAGTTTATCAATTGTAATTATTCTGTTCCATATCTTGGCTCTTGACATGAGACAGAAACTCTAGGATATCTCTTATCAACAGACTTGGAAATGAAGAGGGACTGAACCATAGTCCAACTCCTAAACCAACCCTACATATTTATAAATAAATGCACATTAGTACAAATTAAAAAATAGTAATACTTACCTAAACTATTTGGTTTCATTGTTAATCCTCTTTGGTTCGTAGATGGTTTCTATCCATCAGTATTCAAATATCCAGGGTCCCTTGAATTCTTTGAAAATGAAGGTTCTCCTGTGGAGACAAGAAGAGAACCATGCCCCCAACCTATATATTTCTCTTACCTTTGGTGTGATTATTATCCTTGTAAATGAGTTGTTATTTATCTCTTCCAAGAGGCTTCTCCTCTTCAAACTGAACCTTTATTAATTTTGATGGTATCCACAATTTTTCTTCTCCTGTGAGCAAACAAGAGCAAAACCCCTTCCCCAATGCAGCACATCTCCTGGTTTCCACTGTGAGATCAGCACATCCTTGAAATAAATTGGTTGATTTAATTCAGAAGACTTTTCCATTATCAAATGTCTTTCTGCAGCAATTGTCCCCTTCTCATTAGCATTGAGAAAATTCAAGGTTAATAAAGCATTATGTAACCTATTCCTGGGGTATTTTCCACCCCTTTCTGTTTGTTCAGCATATATTTTATAGTTCGATTTGATCTTTCTATAGCTGCTTGACATGTAGGATTGTATGGTATACCTGTAACATGCTTAATATTATAATAAGCAATAAACCATTTCATTTTCCTAGAAATATAAGCTGGACCATTATCCATCATTATTTGTGTAGGTATACCCATGAAGGCTATAACTTCTAATAAATGAGTGATTACTGAATCAGCTTTTTCTGAACTTAAAGCTGTTGCTCATTGGAAACCTGAATACGTGTCAATGGTGTGTTGTATATATTTTAATTTTCCAAATTCTGCAAAGTGGAACACATCCATCTGCCAAATTTCCTTCCTTTAAATACCCTTTGGATTAGTCCCTGCAGGCAGTGGTGTTTCATTTTAAAAACAGCAAGTAGGGCATTTCTTTACAATCTCCTTAGCTTGTTGCCGTGTAATAGAAAACTCTTTTTTCAAACCTTTGTATTGACATGATGTGTTTTATAAAATTTAGATGCCTGCAGCACACTACCAGTCAATAATTGATTAATATCTGCATTACCTTGTGCTAGAGGACTTGGCAGACCCATATGGGATCGGATGTCTGTTATACACATAGGGCAAAGCCTGTTCTTGATCATGTCTTGTACCTGGATAAGCAATGAGGTCAGTTCTGTATCATCAGGTATAAATTCAGCAGTTTCAATATGCAAGATAACTCTTTCTGCATATTGTGAGTCAGTAATTATATTAAGAGGTTCTTTAAAATCCCTAAGCACCATAAGAATGGCATATAATTCTGCCTTCTGGACAGAATCATAAGGACTTGGCTCAACTTTACTCAATTCTTCTGATTTGTAACCTGCTTTCCCTGATTTATTAGCATCAGTATAAAATGTATGGGTTCCGGTTATTGGAGCATCACGGATGATTCGAGGAAGAATCCAAGAAGTTCTCTTTATAAAGTTAAGTCTCTTGCTTTTTGGGTAATTGTTATTAATTTCTCCCAGAAAATTAGCATGAGCTCTTTGCCATGGTTCATTGTCTTCCCACAACTTTTTTATCTCATCAGCAGTGAAAGGCACTATAATTTCTGCTGAGTCTATGCCTGCTAATTGACGAAATCTCAATTTTCCTTTTATAATCAATTCAGAGACTTTTTCCACATAAGTTTTTAATTTTTTACTTGGTTTATGTGGCAAAAGATCCATTCCAAGATAATATCATCTCTTTGCATCAAGATTCCTGTAGGAGAAATTCCGGAAGGCAATGTGATGAGAATACAATTAAGCTTTGGATTTACGCAGTCCACATGCACCTCCTGTAATTTTTCTTCAACCATTGTCAGTTCTTTTTTTTTGCTTCAGTTGTTAATTCTCTGGGACTGTTCAAACCTTTATCACCATCCTAGGTCTTGTTTAAATGAATTATTAGATCAGGTGTTATCCCAACAGCCAGTCGTAGGCTGGAGATGTCTCCTAATAATCTTTGAAAGTCATTAAGAGTTCGTAATCGGTCTCTCCTGATTTGTGCCTTTTGTGTCTTAATTCTTTGTAAACCTATTTTATAACCTAAATAATTAAGAGAATCACCTCTCTGAATTTTTTCAGGAGCAATTTGCAAACCCCATTTATATAAAGTTATTTTTCTTCTTCAAACAGCCTTTCTAAGGTATCTTTGTTTTGATCAGATAACAAGATATCGTCCATATAGTGGTAAATTATCGACATGGGAAATTGTTTGCATATAATTTTCAATGGTTGACTTACAAAATATTGGCACAGGGTGGGAGAGTTTAACGTTCCCTGTAGGAGAACAGTCCACTGGTACCTACCTCCTTGTAGGCTGAGAGTTATTATAAGTAAGCACTGTGAAGGCAAACTTTTCTCTATCTTTTTCTTGCAAAGGTATAGTGAAGAAATAATCTTTCAGATCAATAACCATAAGAGGCCATCCATTTGGTAACAGGGAGGGCAGAGGAATTCCAGATTGCAGTGGACCCATAGGTTGAATAACCTTGTTGATAACTCTAAGATCTGTCACCATTCTCTATTTACCAGATTTTTTCTTAACAACAAATGCAAGAGAATTCCTAGGGCTGGTAGATTCGTCTATATGTTGAACATCTAGTTGCTCTTGTACCAGCTGTTCTAAAGCCTACAACATTTCTTCAGCTAAAGGCCACTGTTTAGTCCATATTGGCTTCTCAGTCAACCATTTTAGTGGCATGGCTGTTGGTACCTCTGAAGGGCCATGCATTGTTTTGTGTTATTGTACAGCTCTAACAGCTGGTTTTCATCATCTGTAATATCTTATAATATTTTCCTCAGAAATATAGGCTCTAGAAGCAGCCAGAATGTTAATTTGTTTATTCCATTGCTGCAATAGGTCACAGCCCCATAAATTCACTGCAATATTGGCTACATATGGCCTTAGTTTTCCTATTTGTCCTTCTAGTCCTATACATTTATCCCATCTCATGTTTTGTCTTACTCGAGATAGGGTTCCAATTCCCAGGAACTGAATATCTACCTCCCGAAGAGGCCAATGTGGATGCCAGGATTCTGGAGTAATGATACTTACATCTGCACCTGTGTCCAGTAAGCCAGTAATAAATTTGAAATTTACACACACTCTTAGCTTTGGTGTTTGATCATTTATAGAAGTCTGCCAGAATATTCGTTTACTTTGTCCTCTTAGATTTCTTGATTCATTCACCACATTTATCTCATCCTTCGGGCTGTTATTGCTTTTATCAGCAGGCATAGGGCATTCTAATTTCCCTGAAGAGGCATGTTCTCTGCTGTGACCGGAAATGACTGGACCACATTTGCCATGGGGGCCTGCGACAGGCCCCTCATTGCATTTCCCAATGGCTACAGGTTGCCTTGTTTATCTCTTGTTGACCTACACTCATTCGTCCAGTGTTTTCCCTTTCCACATCTCCTACATAAACCTGAAGGCTGAGTCCTCCTATTCCTGTTATTCCTAGAAGAGGCATGATTCCTGGAATTCCATTGTCTGCAGTCCCTTTTCATGTGTCCCATCTTTCCACAATGAAAGCATTTTGTAATCTGATGTCTCCTTTTACCTTTGAAAATGGCTTCTTGTACCCATGTTTCATTGCAAAAGTCAAATATATCAACATTCATTGTATGCAGGACCCATTCGTCCAAGGGCACTGATCTGCTCTTTAAAGGCCCCAGGATCCTTTTGCATTCTATGTTGGCATTCTCATAAGACAAAGACTCAGTTACTATATTTCTTGCTTCTGGATCAGGCATCCCTATTTGTACAGCCTTAGTTAGTCTTTGTATAAAGTCACTAAAGGTTCTCTCTGACCCTTTTTTACCCTGATATATGATTCTACTCTCTGACCTGAGTCTTGAACCCTGTCCCAGGCCCTTAGAGCTGCTGTGGCACATATGGATAAAATGTTTTCATCATAAAGAGCTTGTTCCTGAGGATCAGAGAAAAGTGTTTTACCTAGAATTTGTTCTAGAGAAACCTCAATTCCTTTAGGTGATTCTTGTTGTTGTAAAACAGATGCGTCTTGTTTGAATAGGCATTTGAAATGACATAAAGGTCCATTCTCGAGGACAGCTGACGTTAACTGATTCCAATCTGGATTAGTTGTCCTGTTGCTGAGAGCCCAGGTTTTTAACATATCTCTAACAAAGGATGAATGTAGTCCATAATTCACAATTGCTTGTTTAAATTCTTTCAAATCACTCATACGTACAGGCTTCCATGTATGTTCTTTAATGACCTTAGGGGTTTTGGAGCCGGTTATCTTTTCTGATGTTATTACTGGAAAGGCAGGTATAACTCTGTGTAGACTGAGAGTTTTCTGCGTTAAATGTTGCCTTTCTACTTTTGCTCCTGTTCATCAGAGTCTATGATTTCTTCAATCTTATTAAATCTGCTCACCATTGCCTTCTGTAAGTACTGAATCTCCTGTTCAGCATTACGCTCCAAAGCCTTCATTAAGGATTCTAAGGTATGGAGTTTGTCCATAAGAGACACCTTCTCCTCCTTGGACACAATCGTCTTCATTGAGGATTCTAAGGCATGGAGTTTTTCTGTTAACGATACCATCTCCTACTTGGACATAATCCTCATGCATGTACTGTGCCTTCTTGTATGGAAATCCTGTCAATTAATCTATCATTCCCTTTTATAAAGTCTGATTTTCACATTAAATGGTTTTAATTCTCTCAGCTAATGTTAAAACACTTACAGTCATGGACTGGAGGTTACAAGTCATTTTAGTTGTCCCCTCCTTCAGAGCAATGAAGCCTCCTTTTAAAGAAGAAATATTAAACTGCACCTTCTGGATATTTTGATCAGTTGACCAAGTCATATCAGACAAAGTTCTAGTCTCCTCCTTGAGAACTCCAAACTCTTTTTTGAGGAGGTTGGTGTCAGTCTGAAGTGTCCTTAAGCTTTAAATCTCTGCCCTCAGCATTCTGCAGTCAGTCTGTAAGAACTGCATCATTCTTAAAAGACAGTCAAACATCAGAAAAATGATAAACCCCAGAAATAACCAAGTAAGAGGAATATCAGAAACATCTTGCAGGATATCCTGCATGGCACAATTAAAAAGGCTATGGAAACCTTGGATAGTAATGTTTTCTGACATTTTCAATCAAAAAAATCTTACTTGTATGTATGTATTTATTTATTCATTTTCAATCAAAAAAATCTTACCTGTAATGACTGTTGACTGCCAGTCTGTTATCAGATACCTGTGTTATTTTGGGTGTAATTAGCATCCTTGGGTTGTGGTTTTCCTTTTTATACTTTCTGTAAGGCTGGACTTGTAGATACATAGTGTTTAAATCAGTTTTTGTCTATGATTTTCTTGTTCTCTCCATCAAAGGTGAATTAAAGCTTTGCTGTATATAGTAGTCTGGGTTTGAATTCATGGTTTCTAAGTTTCTGCAGAACAGCTATCAAGGACCTTCTGGCTTTTATGATTTCCATTGAGAAGTCAGGTGTGAATCTGATGTGATTTCTTTTATATGTTACTTGACTTTTGTCATTTGCAGCTCTTAAAATTCATTCTTTATTACATGTGTTTTGTGTTTTGATTATTATATGGCAAGGGTTTTTTTCTAATCCAGTCTATTTGATGTTCTATAAGCTTCTAGGACCTTCATAGGTGTATTCCATTTATGTTTGGAAAAGTTTCCTTCTATAATTTTGTTGAATCTTTTTTCTGTGCCCTTGAGAGAGAATTCTGCTTATTCTAACTCATTTATTATCAAGTTTGGTCTTTTCATAGTGTTCCAGATTTCCTGAATGTGTTGGGGTAAGAATTGTAAGATTTAATGTTTTCTTTGACCACTGAGATTATTTTCTTAATAGAATCTTCAGTGCTCAAGATTCTTTACTCTTTCTCTTGTATTCTGTTGGTTTTACTTATTTCTGTAGTTTCTGTTCATTTACTAGATTTTCCATTTCCAGAGTTCCCTCAATTTTCATTTTCTTTTATTACCACTATTTCTATTTTAAGTCTTTAACTGTTTTCTTTGCCTGATTGATTGTATTTTTCAGTTTTCTTGGTTGTCTTAGAGGGATTTATTAATTTTTATCAGCTTTTTGTTCGTCTTCAACTCCTTTTCTTTAAGAGAGTTTTTCACTTCCTCTTTCAAGGTCTCCATCATTTTTATTAAGTAACATTTAAAGTCCTTTCCTTCTATATCTCCTGGGTCAGGATGATCCAGTCTTCCTGTTGTGTGTCTTCTGGTTTCTGGTGGTACAATATTGTTTGGTAGGATGTTGGAAGAGTTTTGCATTGGCAATTCCCATCTCTTCTTTCAACTCTTCTATCTCTTAAGTCCAACAAGAATTGGTGTCCTTGGAGCTTTCAGGGAACAATGCTTGGGGGAAACTAAAAATAACCAGAAGAGATGAAGAAATATACATTATTGTCATAACAGGAGCATTTCATCAAGATACAGTCTCAATCCTGACTGTCTATTAAGCTAATACAAGAGCACCTAAATTAGCAAAAGATGAATACTAAAACTTTAATCACATCAAAACCTAAACCCAGATAGTAAAAGATTTCAACACTCCTGCCAATGGACATGTCAACCAGACAAAAATTTAACAGAGAAATAAGAGAATTAATGATATAATGTAATAAATGGCCTTAATAGCCCTCTAGAGAACAATCCAACCAAACAGGAAGGAATATACCATTGTCTCAGCATCTCATGAAGACTTTTCAAATATGATCACATACTTGGTAACAAAGCAAACATCCACAGAAACAGAAATAATAAGAATGTTATTGCATCACAATGGGGTAAAGATAGAATTCAATCACAATACTACACCCTTTATTGAAACTGATGTGTCAACTACTGTGTTACTTCTGGGTCAAGGAAGAAATAAAGAAAGAAATTAAAGTCATCCTTGAATTCAATGAAAATAAAGACACAACATATCCAAAACTTTGGGACTCTATGAAAGCAGTGCTTACATGACATTTCATGGCATTAAGTGCCCACATAAAGAAAAGGGAGAAAGCTCACCTTAGAGATTTTTCAGAAGACTTGAAAGCTCTAGAAATAAAAAGAATCATACTCATTCAAAAGGAGTAGAAGAGTGGAAATAATCAAACTGAGGTTTGAAATCAACAAAATAGAAACACAGAAATCAATCCCCAAAATCAATGAAACAAATAGACAGCTCTTTGAGAAAATCAAGAAGACTGAGAAACCCCTATCCAAACTAATCAAAAGGCAAATAGACAATACTCAAATTAACAAGAGCAGAAATGAAAAGGAGGAGAGAACAACAGACACTGAGGAAATTCAGAGAAATATTAGGTTCTACTACTAAAAGCTGTATGCCAAAATCTAAAACAACAGGACATTTTTAGATTAGTGTCATATGTCAAAGTTAAATCAAGACGACGTGAACAATTTTTTTTATTAATAAATTATAAAAGTTTCCATTTCAGCCCCTCCTCCCAACACCCTCCCACTACTCCCACTCCCTCTCTTCCTCCCTCTCCATCCCCTATAGCAGTCAGGGTTTCCTGCCCTGTGGGAAGTTCAAGTTCCTCCCCCCTCCCTCCAGGTCCAGGGAAGGTGAGAGTCCAAACAGACTGGATCACCAAAATCCAGTATATGCAGAGGAAGCAAGTCCCAGTGTCATTGTCAATGGCTTTTCAGAAAGGCTCCAGGCCAGCCACATTCCGAGAATCTGGTTAGATCACGTCCTCGTTCAGGCCCAGTCCAATAGGCCTTGGTGAACTCTCATTATATCAGTCCCCTTGTATCAGTGGGTGCTCGCATCCCTCACAGTCCTCATTACTTTTTTTATTTTCTTCATCCTTCTGCTCCTCATTTGGACCGTGGAGTGCTCAGTTCAGTGTTCCAATATGGGTCTCCATCTGTATTGCCATCCAACGTAGGATGAAGGTTTCCTCTGCCCTTGCTTTCTTTCCTCACGTTCTCTTTCCTTCTGCCTCTCATTTGGACCTAGGGAGCTAGGTCCAGGGTTCCAACGTGGGTCTCCGCCTCCATCTCCATCCATCGCCAGATGAGGGTTCTATGGTGACATGCAAAATATTCATCAGAATGGTTGTGGGTCAAGGCCGGTTCAGGCACCCTCTCCTCTGTCCAGAGAACCATCTGGGGATCTCTCCTTTGACCTGGGATCCCATGTATAATCAAGTCTTTTGTAAACCCTAAAATGATTCCCTTAGTTGAGGTATATGCTTGCCTGATCCCATATCCAGTCTTCCTCCCTCCCCCCATCCCAGTCCCCCGATCTTTCCCCATTCCTCCCCTACTCCCTTCTCTCTAACCCTCTCCCCTTCCAACAACCCTCCCACCCCCACATTCACCCAAGGTTACCTGGGACTCTTGTCTATTTCCTACCTCCTGGCGAATAGCTAAATAATCTTCATCAGGTTCATCTTCTTATTTAGCTTATCTAGGATCACAAATAATAGGCTCAAAGACCTTTAATTATGGTTAAAATCCACTTCTAAGTGAATATATACCGTGTTCCTCTTTTTGGGTCTGGCTTACCTCACTCAGTAAAGCGTTTTCTATTTCCATCCATTTGCATGCAAAAGAAAAGATGTCATTGTTTTTTACCGCTGAGTAAAACTCTAATGTGTATATGTTTCACAACTTTTTTAACCATTCTTCTATTGAGGGGCACCTAGGTTGTTTCCAGGTTCTGGCTATTACAAATAGTGCTGCTATGAAAATAGTAGAACAAATGCTTTTGTAGTATGCTAGGGAATCTCTAGGGTATATTCCCAAGAGTGGAATTGCTGGGTCCTGAGGGAGGTTGACTCCCAGTTTCCTGAGAAACCGCCACACTGATTTCCACAGTGGCTTCACAAGTTTGCATTCCCACCAAAAATGGATGAGTGTTCCCCACACCCCACATCCTCTCCAGCATAGGCTATCATTGGTGTTTTTGACTTTAGCTATTGTGACAGGTGAAAGATGGTATCTCAAAGTGGTTTTGATTTGCATTTCCCTGATTGCTAAGGAGGTTGAGCATGACCTTAAGGGTCTTCTGGCCATTCGAAGTTCATCTGTTGTGAATTCTCTGTTCAGTTCAGTACCCCATTTTTTAATTGGGTTAGTTAGAGTGTTAGTATCTGGTTTCTTGAGTTCTTTGTATATTTTGGAGATCAGACCTTTTTCTGATGAGGGGTTGGTGAAGATCTTCTCCCAGTCAGAAGGCAGCCTTTTTGTCTTACTGACAGTGTCCTTTGCTTTACAGAAGATTCTCAGTTTCAGTAGATCCCATTTATTCATTGTTTCTCTTATTGTCTGTGCTACAGGGGTCCAACTTAGGAAGAGGCCTCCTGTGCCTATATCTTGTAGACTACTTCCCACTTTCTCTTCTATCAGATTCAAAGTGGATGGATTAATGTTGATGTCTTTAATCCATTTGGACCTGAGTTTTGTGCATGGTGATAGATATGAATCTACTTTCATCCTTCTACAGGTTGACATCCAGTTATGCCAGCACCATTTGTTAAAGATGCTTTCCTTCTTCCATTGTATACCTTTAGCTCCCTTGTCAAAAATTAGGTGCTCATAGGTTTGTGGGTTAATATCCGGGTCTTCTATTCGATTTCAAAGGTCGATTTCTCTGTTCTTATGCCAATACCAAGCTGTTTTCAATACTGTTGCTCTGTAATAGAGTTTGAAGTCAGGGATGGTAATGCCTCCTGAAGTTCCTTTATTGTATAAGATTGTTTTGACTATCCTGGGTTTTTTGTTTTTCCATATAAACTTGATTATTGTTCTCTCAAGGTCTGTGAAGAAGTTTGATGGGATTTTGATGGGAATTGCATTGAATCTATAGATTGCTTTTGGTAGAATTGCCATTTTTACTATGTTGATTCTCCCACTCCAAGAGCAGGGAAGGTCTTTCCGTTTTCTGGTATCCTCCTCAATTTCTTTCTTCAAAGACTTAAAGTTCTTGTCAAATAGGTCTTTCACTTCCTTGGTTAGAGTTACCCCAAGATATTTTATGCTATTTGTGGCTATCATGAAAGGTGATGTTTCTCTGATTTCCCTCCCTGCTTCTTTATCCTTTGTGTATAGGAGGGCCACTGATTTTTTGGAGTTGATCATGTATCCTGCCACATTACTAAAGGTGTTTATCAACTGTAGGAGTTCTTTGGTAGAGTTTTTGGGGTCACTTATATAAACTATCATATCGTCAGCAAATAACGAAAGTTTAACTTCATCTTTTCCAATTCGAATCCCCTTGATCCCCTTATGTTGTCTTATTGCTATTGCTAGAACTTCAAGCACTATATTGAAGAGGAATCGTGAGAGTGGACAGCCTTGTCGTGTTCCTGATTTTAATGGAAAGGCGTTGAGTTTCTCTCCATTCAATTTGATGTTAGCTGATGGCTTGCTGTATATTGCTTTTATTATATTTAGGTATGATCCTTGTATCCCCAGTCTCTCCAACACCTTTATCATAAATGGGTGTTGAATTTTGTCAAATGCTTTTTCAGCATCCAATGAAATGATCATGTGGTTTTTATCTTTCAGTTTATTTATATGATGGATTACATTGATAGATTTGCGTATGTTGAACCAACCCTGCATCTCTGGAATGAACCCCACTTGATCATAATGGATAATTTTTCTAATGTATTCTTGGATTTGGTTTGCCATTATATTATTGATTATTTTTGCGTCAATGTTCATGAGTGATATTGGTCTGTAATTCTCTTTCCTGGTTGTGTCTTCATGTGGTTTTGGTATCAGGGTAACTGTAGCTTCATAAAAAGAGTTTGGCAATGATTCTTCTGTTTCTATATTGTGAAATACATTAAGGAGTATAGGTATTAGCTCTTCCTGGATGTTCCGGTAGAATTCTGCATTGAAACCATCTGGTCCTGGGCTTTTTTCTGGTAGAGAGATTTTTAATAACAGCTTCTAATTCTTCAAGACTGACAGGTCTATTTAGATTGTTCACCTGGTCTTGGTTCAACTTTAGTATATGGTACTTATCTAAAAAAATGTCCATTTCTTTTACATTTTCCAACTTTGTGGCATATAAACTTTCATAGTAAGATCTAATGATTCTCTGAATTTCCTCTATGTCTGTGGTTATGTCCCCCTTTTCATTTCTGATCTTATTAATTTGCATGTTCTCTCTCTTCTGTTTGATTAATTTGGATAGGGGTTTGTCAATCTTGTTGATTTTCTCCAAGAACCAGCTTTTTGATTCATTGATCCTTTAGATTGTTTTCTGTGTTTCTATTTTGTTGATTTCAGCCCTCAATTTGATTATTTCCAGTCTTCTAGACCTCCTGGGTGAATCAGCTTCTTTTTTTTCTAGAGCTTTCAAGTGTGCTGTTAAGTCTCCCATGTGTGCTTTCTCCGTTTTCTTTAATTGGGCACTTAATGCTATGAACTTTCCTCTTAACACTGCTTTCATAGTGTCCCATAGGTTTGAGTATGTTGTGTCTTTGTTTTCATTAAATTCAAGGAAGAATTTAATTTCTTTCTTTATTTCTTCCTTCACCCAGGGGTGATTTAGTAGTTGATTGATCAACATCCATGTGTTTGTTGGCTTCCTGGGGGAAGCATTGTTGAATTCTAATTTTAGTCCATGGTGATCTGACAAGACACAGGTGGTTACTAATATTTTTTTTTTGTATCTGTGGAAGTTTGCTTTGTTACCGAGTATGTGGTCAATTTTCGAGAAGGTTCCATGAGCTGCAGAGAAAAAGGTATATTCTTTCCTATTTGGGTGGAGTGTTCTATAGACGTCTGTTAAGTCCATTTGATTCAATACCTTCAATAAATCTCTTAATTCTCTGTTTGGTTTCTGTGTGATTGTTTTATCCATTGGTGAGAGAGGAGTGTTGAAGTCTCCTACTATTAGTGTGTGTGGTTTGATGACTGCCTTGAGTTCTAGAAGAGTTTCTTTTACATATGTGGGTGCCTTTATATTAGGAGCGTAGATATTTAGGATTGAGACTTCCTCCTGATGAATTGTTCCAGTTATGAGTATGAAATATCCATCTCCATTTCTTCTGATTGATTTTAGTTTGAAATCGATTTTGTTAGATATTAGAATGGCCACACCCACTTGTTTCTTAGGTCCATTTGCTTGGAAAACCTTTTCCCAACCCTTTACTCTGAGTAGGTGTCTGTCTTTGTGGTTGAGGTGTGTTTCTTGTAAACAGCAGAATGTTGGATCCTGTTTTCTTATCCAATCTCAAAGTCTGTGCCTCTTTATAGGTGAATTGAGTCCATTGATATTAAGTGATAATAATGACCAGTGGTTGTTGACTCTGGTCATTTTTTTTTAGGTAGTAGAGTGTATGTGTTTTCCTTCTTTGATTTGTGCTTGTGAATGTTCGCTAGATGTTTGAGTTATTGGAGGCAGTGTTGGAAAATTGGATTCCTTCGGTAGTGATTTTCCTTCTAATATTCTCTGTAAGGCTGGATTAGTAGCTATGTATTGTTTAAATTTGTTTTTATCCTGGAATACTTTGTTTTCTCCGTTGATAGTGAACGATAGCTTGGCTGGGTATAGTAGTCTGGGTTTGCATCCATGGTCTCTTAGTTTCTGCAGTACCTCTATCCAGGACCTTCTGGCTTTCATGGTTTCCATAGAGAAGTCCTGTGTAAGCCTGATAGGTTTACCTTTATAAGTTACTTGACCTTTTTCCTTTGCAGCTCTTAAAAATTTTTCTTTAATCTGTATGTTTTGTATTTTGATTATTATATGGCGAGGGGATGTTTTTTTCTGATCCAGTCTATTCGGTGTTCTGTATGCTTCTTGAACCTTCATAGGAATATCGTTCTTTAGGTTTGGAAAGTTTTCTTCTATAATTTTGTTGAATGTAATTTCTGGGCTTTTGATCTGCAGTTCTTCTCCTTCTTCAATCCCTATTATTCTTAGATTTGGTTTTCTTATTGTGTCCCAGATTTCCTGAATGTTTTCTGAAGAGAATTTGTTGGATTTGCCGTTTTCTTTGACCAGAGCATTTATTTTCTCGATGGTATCTTCTGAATCTGAGATTCATTCTTCTATCTCTTGTATTCTATTGGTTATGCTTGATTCTGTAGTCTCCGTTCATTTACCTAGGTTTTCCATATCCAGCCGGTTCTCGGTTTGTGCTTTCTTCATTGCCTCCATTTCAGTTTTCAATTCTTGAACTGTTTTCTTTACTTGTTTGATTGTTTTTTCTTGGTTTCTCAGGGTCTCATTCACGGATTTACTTATTTCTTCAAACTTTTTGTTATATTTCTCATCTATTTCTATACTCATTTCTTCAAACTTTTTGTTATATTTCTCATCCAATTCTTTAAGGGAGTTATTCATATTCTGTTTAAGGGACTCTATTGCTTTCATAATGGCACTTTTTTCCACTTCTTCTGGGTTAAGGTGTTCAAGTCCTTCTATTGTAGGGTCCTTGGGATCTGGTGTTTTCATGTTGTTTTTCAGATTGTTGGATGAGGTCATGCCTTGGCGCCTGCCCATCTCTTACTTCAAATGTTCTCTATTGGAACTTCTGTTACCGGGTCAGGTTCCCTTCTTGGGCAGGGACTTCACTGACATAATGCCCACCTTTCCTCAGGCAGGCTATTGAAGCACAGGCACTCCCTCTTTCCGGGATGTGCTTACAATGCAGCTTGCAAGGCAGCTTGCAAGGCAGCTGAGCTGCAAGGCAGCTGAGCTTGCAAGGCAGCTGAGCTGGGGAAATTGTATGGCCCGAGGGGGAAGGGAGAAATATAGGAATTCGTACCTGGATGGGAGCTAGGATGGCAGGCGGGAGGGGGTAGCCAGCACTGCAGGGCAACCTGGGCGTCTATGGTGTCGGGGAATGCCCAAGCTCCCCCTCACTGGGACCCTGCCACGGCCCGAAGCAAACTCACCCCTCTGATTGCCCTCTGCTAGAAGTCAGGGCCCTTGCTGGTCAGGAATGTGGCTGAGCTGGCACCTAGTCCACCTGTCCTCAGGGAGGCCTTTAAGACCCGGGAACTGCCTCCAGCCAGGATGCGCCTACAGCCCAGGCCCAGCTCGCAAGGCAGCTGAGCTGGGGAAATTTTATGGCCCCAGGGGGAAGGGAGAAATATAGGAATTCGTACCTGAATGGGAGCTGGGAAGGCAGGCAGGAGGGGGTAGCCAGCACTGCAGGGCGACCTGGGCGTCTGTGGGGACGGGAACACCCAAACTCCTCCTCTCCAGGACTCTGTCAAGGCCCGAAGCAAACTCACCCCTCCGATGGCCCTCTGCTAGAAGTCAGGGCCCCTGCTGGTCAGGAATGTGGCTGAGCTGGCACCTGGTCCACCTGTCCTCAGGGAGGCCTTTAAGACCCAGGAACTGCCTCCTGCTAGGATGCGCCTACAGCCCAGGCCCAGCTCGCAAGGCAGCTATTAGTAGCCCTTCTATACACAAAGGATATAGAAGCAGATAGAGAGAAATTAAATAAACATCACATTTCATGATAACCACAAATAGCATAAAGTATCTTGGGGTCACACTAACCAAGAAAGTGAAAGATCTATTTTAGAAGAACTTTAAAGCTTTGAAGAAGATACAAGAAAATGGAAGGATCTGCCATGGTCTTGTATTGATAAGATCAGCATATTAAAACTGGAAATTCTACCAAATGCAATCTAGACATTCAATGCAATTCCCATCAAAATCACAACAAAATTTGTCACAAACCAAGAGGAAAAAATAATCAACTGTATATAGAAAAACAAAAAAAAATCCAAGATAGCCAAAACCATCCTATACACTGAAGGAACTTCTGAAGGCATAACATCACTGACTTCAAATTATATTACAGAGCTACAGTAAAGAAAACTGCTTGGTATTGGTATAAAAATGGAGACATTGCCTAATGGAATTTAATTAAAACATGGATATTAGTAAACCAACTTTTGAACACCTAATTTTTGACAAAGAAGCTAAAATTATACAATGAAAGAAAGAAAGCATCTTTAACTAATGGTGATGGTATAACTGGATGTCAACCAGTAGAAAAATGAAAATAGATCCACATATATATATACACAAATAAAAATGTTAAAAAACGTTTTTCAGATGTATGAACAAGTAAGCAAGAGAAAATACAAAGATGAGAAATTGTCAAAACAAAACACCTGTGGAAAATTCTAGCATGTTTCTCTGCTCTTCATGCTACTGACACTCATTGTATATGTATAGTGGAATTCCTACTGTACATATTCTGGAGTGGGACTACATATTTTCTACAATTGCACTTTTAATGTCTCCATGTTGGAGACCTGATATTGGCAGTGGCAAAGGTACTTACCCCACAACAGTAAGCACACACCCCATGACTGTGCTGGCACACCAGCATCACTAACAACACCCACAGAAAAATCAGGTGCATGATAACAGAAATCACCAAAATATTGACCACCATTATTTCTATTATTTGCTAAACAAGAGTTTCCAAAACTCTTGTCAGCAGTTCCATAGGCTGCTAGGGATTTGTGAAATGTCACTTGTAACTCAGTTTTATCTGGAGTCATTTGTGACTTAAAGAAGACATTTGAGTTCAAGTGTGCCTGCTCTGCTTTTCCCAGTAACTCTGAGGACTATGAGTAACATTTGGGCTGGTGTATGCCAGCCAGAGGCACTTCTAACCAGAGATTAGAAGCTCCTTAGCTGAGATAATGCACCAGCTTGAGTTTCCTAGCAAAGGCAATGCCCTACTGCTCTTTAGTCAGACTTTTGCCTGTAACTAGTATTTATGCTGGGTGAGAAATAAACTCAGGAGTGTTTAGTATTTACCTTCACTCCTTAAGGTGTATCTTATGTTTTTGTCTTTATTTTTCTTACTCTTCCATTTCCTATAACCTCACAATCCTTCCCAGATACTCCTTGCTTTTGAAATAAATAAATCGGTTTAACAATAATTGAACACTCAGAATAATTTATCTGCCAACGCTCCCTGACAATTTTTTATGCCTTTGTATACATCTTAAATAAGGTTGGCCAAAGAAGTGTGTGGAGCACTAATAGGAGAAGCAGATTTGCCCAATAATAATAAAGCCCATGCTTGGAAGAGGAACCCTAAGAAAAGAGGCTCTGTGACAATCTGTCTTTCATCTGAAGGTGGATAAAAGGAAGTGGTATTGCCCTGAATCCATGGTACAATTGCTGGCTTGTGAGCAGATGTCCTGCAAGCAGACATGGAGCAAAAGAGACTCATTCTGACAGACAGGATCCATAGCTGCTACTGAAAGTTCCCAGTATATATCAATTTAGGAGGCTGTCAAATAACATTTTGAAGGAGGGATAAGGTAGCTGGGAAATACATGGGTAGGTCAAATGACTTTCCCACCAAAATGGGATGGAAAAGTGATTCAGTTACTGTAGATTCTGTAGTGTATTTTGAGTGTGGGGACTATCCAGGAGATTCTCTACCAGTAACCAGATATCAAGAAGTTGTGTTGTTATCAACTGAGTGAACTAAAATTTCATAAGCATTACACCAATGTTTTCTAGCTAGCATGTATCTGGAATAAAAGTGCAGGTGGCTAGAAGAAGTCACATTGGTAGGATCCAGGCCCATAGGCAAACTGTATTTTTGACTTAAATTTGGGAATAACCTAAAAGTATTACATTAAAAATTGCTTATAGGACAGTATAAAGTACTTACCACTCAGGTTTGATGTACTGAGTTGAACTACCAGAACTCATGATGTATGTTCTGAAATCAGATATATGAAAACTATTCTCAGACTTTCACATGGGTATGAGGATATGTGCATGGCTGCACTCACACATAAATATCCACACAATGTAATCATAAATAATTAAAAAGTATATATTCATTAAGAAAAAAGAACACATTGTCATCACACCCCTGTATAGATATGACAAGTCCCCTGTTGTTTAGAAATTCATGCGAAAGGCCTGCACTCTACTTCACGGTATTCAGTGACATGTGCAGTGACTCCTAAGCTGTTGCTTCTCAGATGATTCTGGGATCACTGTAGAGGGGAACAGAGCATGTTTATAAGCCATGTGCAAAAGAGCCAGTGCCAGCATGATGGAGCAACTAGAGAAAAAGAGAAAGTGAACAAAACCATGCACTCATTTCTGCTAAATGGAAGTGCTACAGAAAGGAACTAGTTTGAAGAAAAAGAAAACAGTGCTGCCGTGATGGAGTTTCCAGAGAAAGTAACCAGGGAAAAAGGCATGTACAGAGTGCTGCCATCATGAAGCTTCTACAAAAAGGAACCAGGGAGAAAATGTACAGAGTACTACCATGATGAAGCTCCTAGAAGAAAAATCAGTTGAAAAAACATACAGTTCTGGCATGATGGAACAGGTATGTGAAGAAACCAGGAGAAAAACATGTACATAATACTGCCATGATGGAGCTTCTAGAGAAAGAAACCAGGAGAGAAATCATGTACAGAGTCCTGCCATGATGGAGATTCTAAAGAAAAAAAAACAGGGAATATTCATGTAGAGATTGCTGTCATGATGGATCTGAAAAAGAAAGAAGTCAGGGGAAAGAATAAAGCACACAGTGCTGTCAGGATGGAGCTGGAAGAGAAAGGAGCCAGTGGAAAGAATATTTACACAGTTTTGCAATAATGGAACTGCTAAAAAAAAGGAATCAGTGGAACATACCATGCTAATAGTGCTGCCATGATGGAACTGGGAGAGAAAGGAGTCAGAAAAGAAAACATGCACTGAGTGATGACATAATGGAGCTGGAAGAAAACGTAGCCATCAGAAAGAAGGATGCACACAATTGTGCCATGATGGAGCTGCAAGCAAATGGAGTAAGTGGAAAGAACCATGCACACAGTGCTGTCATAATGTCGCTCATAGAGAATGGAGCCATAAGAAAGAGCCATGCAGACAGTGCTGACATATTATAGAGGCTAGAGTATTAGGCAGTGGATTCCACAACCCCATGCCATTGATCAGACCCTGTAAGCTACAAGTCTCACTCCACCCGCAAACCCTCATAACCCCAGCAACCTCTGTGGAACTTTGAAACACTGGATGCAAATATGCAGAGAGGATCAATAGGGGAGAGACCACCCAAACAATGGGACACCCCATTCTCAAGGCCCTCTACTGAAGGGAAAAACCCAGGCCCTCACCCCAACCCGTCTCAATTTCACTATTCAGGCAGCAGGCATCTTTGCTGTAGGTAGGCTGCTCCAACACAGCAAAACATCGATTTAACACTGTAAGCTACAAGATCCACTATGCTTCCAAGTGTACCTATTGCCTAGGCCTTCAGACTAACTCTACTGCAGAGGCTGTAGTCACACAGAGTGATCCAAGAGAACAGGTCAAGAGAGACCTCACTGGCTCCATGAGGCAGAATACAAATTGCACAGAATAGACTAAGAGCAGTTCCTGAAGACACAGACAGTTACTGCAAGGACTGGTCCAAGAGCAAAGACAATGCACAACTGAGAACCCCTCTAGAGCCAAGTCTCTTGCCAACCCTAAAATGGCTCAGTTAATTAAGACATATTTTTCCTGCTCCCATATCCGCCCTTCCTCTATCTCAACCACCCCAACCCCCCAAACTCTCCCCAATCCTTTCCTTCTCCCTTCTTCCTATCTCTCTTTCCTTCCGCAAAACCACCTTCAACACCACCCCCATGCTCCCAACTTTTGCCCCGTGGTCTTGTCTACTTTCAAATTTCAGGAGTTAGCTGTATATGTTTTTCTTTGGGTTCACCTTATTATTTAGCTTCTAAATAGCTAGATAGCAAACTAAAGGCCTTTGTTTATGGCTAGAGTCCACTAATCAGTGAGTATATATCATATTATATTTTTGGGTCTGAATTATCTCAATAAGGATAGTGTTCTCCATTTCCATCGATTTGCAACCAAAATTCAAGCGTCATTATTTTTTACATGAAGTTGAGTAGTACTCTAATGTGTAGATGTGCCAAACTTTATCCATTCTTCCATTGAGGACCACCTACTTTTTTTCCATGTTGTTTTAATTTGAATTTCCCTGATTGCTAAGGAAGTTGAACATGCCCTTAAGTATGTTTTGGCCATTTGAACTTCTGCTATTAGAATTCTCCATTAAGTTCGGTACCCAATTTTTTAATTAGGTTATTTAGAATTTTAGAGTCTAGTTTCTTGAGTTCTTTATATAATTTGAAGATCAGACCTTTGTCTGATGTGGGGTTAGTGAAGATCTTATCTCATTCAGTAGGTTGACATTTTGTCTTATTAACTGTGTCCTTTGCTTTAAAGAAACTTCTCAATTTGATGGGGTCCCATTTACTCATTGTTACTCTTATTGCCTGTGCTTCTGGGGTTATATGTAGGAAGAGGTCTCCAATGCCCATTTATTGCAGGCTACTTCCAACTTTCTCTTCTATCATCTTCAGTTTGTTCAGATTTATATTATAAGGTATAGATGTGCCACATTTTTTCATTCATTCTTCCATTGAGGGGCATCTAGTTTGTTTCCAGGTTCTGGCTATGACAAATAATGTTGCCATGAACATACATGTATAAACGCTTTTGTAGTATGATTGGACATCTCTTAGGTATATTCCCAAAAGTGTTATTGCTGGATCCTGAGGTAGGTTGACTCTCAATTTTTTGAGAAGCCACGACAATGATTTCCAAAGTCATTGCACAAGTTAGCATTCCCACCATCAATGGATGAGTGTGCTCCTTACACCACATCCTCTCCAACATAGGCTATTCTTGGTATTTTTTATTTTAGCCATTCTGACAGGTGTAAGATGGAATGTCAAATGTGTATTGTGCTGCAGGAGCTCTTTCCATCCCTTCAGCCAATAGCCTTTAAGATATCAGGCCACTTGGGCATGTTCTCCTTTGCTTTAAAGCAATGGCATCCCTGCGTTTTCTTCCTTGCTTCCGGCTCTACTTGCAGATATTAGACTCAGTCCAAGATCACACAGAGGACTATTGTCTAGGACATATATCTGAAAGTTTTCCTCTTAAATAAATAACCCTTTTATTAATCATAATTCTAAATTGGTGTGGGATTATTTTGTGACATATGTCTAAACATGACACACACGTGGATTTAAACTTCATATCTCCTGGGTTCCACAGGCCCCAGGAAAATCTCTGCCCACCTGGTTTACTCTTTTCTGAGCAGTTTTTAAATCCTCTTCACAGCCTATGCAGTGCAAGTCAGAGAGCAAGAGGTTGCCTACCATGGCAACTCCTCAGGGCGACTCTTTGTGGCATGGTGGCTTATGCGGCTTCCAGGTTGCTGTTTCCTACCCTGGATTTCTGAGTTTCTGGCTCCATATGTGGAGTTAATTTAATTACATTTACTTTGTTGATCTACTCATATTTCCCTGTCTTTAACAAGTACCAAGGTGGACATTGAAACTGGACCATTTCTGACACCTTTGCAATGATTCTAATCATGACTCAGCAACATCACCTCCTCCTGGATAAAAGGTTATATGCCAGTTTTTATTTCCAGTGCAACTTTTACTGCTTTCTTTTTTATACAATAGATTATATCATATGAGGCTTATATGACAATGGGGACACCTCAATTTACAGATTACTAGGTTCCAGTTTTCTTCCCCATATTCTATCATTAAGTAGAATATCGTATTTCTAGGGATATCTTTAGGGACTAAAGCTAACAGCTAGTTGACAGGATTAAAATAATTGAAAATCAGATACCTCTGAACAAGTGGACACTAGGAATTGACTCCATATCTAAGGGTACTAGAAAGTTATCTGACAGAATTAATTATGTTGAATTTGACATTCAAAACTTATCAAAAATTTTTGATAAAGTAACACAATGTACCTCCAAGATGGCAATCTGCACAATATTCAAGAAAAGTCTTAAAAGGGGATGTTATCTTTAAAGGAGAGCATTATAACTTTGGAATCACAGTTGCTGAATAAGGACTAGAGGCTTGATTCCAAAATGAAATCACTATAAGTATATACAGGCCAGAAGATTCAGGCTTTACAAACAGCAGTGATAAAAAGATTTGAAATGATTGAGGAAATTAAAAGAGAAGATGAACAGAGAAAGAAGGCACAAGGACAGGATGCAATATCACCACTGGCTGTCAGAACTGGATTACCCAGGGTTTTAGTTTCCTATCTTGTACTTTACTCTGACAAAACATCGGGATCTAAGGGCCAAAGAGGATCAAAAGAATGTAGATGGTACCTATAGAAATGAATGATTTAAAAGATAGCTGTTGTAACTTATTTCTTGCATTCTGCATTTGTTAAGGAGTTGATAAGAACTTGGGCTTTTAACATCAGGGCAACCCCTTATGGATTTTTTTCAGTTAGTTTCAGTAGTCCCAGGTGATGGACCTTCCTTGATATTTGGGATTTATTTGAAGACGAAATCCAAAAATATGGAACAACAGGGATAAGCAAAAGATATTGAGGTTTTTCAAGGTTAAATTTTTGGTCAAAGGTACTTATGCTGATCTACAGGTCCAAGCGCTTTACGGAGAAGGTATCTTGTCCCAATGCCACAAAGCAGACTTAAGTGCTTGGAACAGGGTTCAAGAGCTAAGAAAAATATTTGAATCATATCCCAGGGTTAGACAGGGACAGAAAGAAACCGTTACTGACACTTTAAGAAGATTAAGCAAAACTTTACAAATAGGAGTAACAGACTTAGAAGGTAGACAAATATTTCTTGAATCTCTGGCTTTTAAAAAAGCAAACTTAGAATGCAAAAAAATAGGCCTTTAATATTTAGATCAACACCTAAAGATGCATAGATTCAGCATACAATGAATGTTGAGACATTTGACTACAATGATGAGTCTTGGGTGGGAGAAGCAATTTCCAAAATAATGAGGAGACATCAAACTGCCAAACGTTTCAATTGTGGTAAAGTGGAACATCTGGAAAGGGATTGTATGTAAGGAATTTCTAGAAATAATGTCTCCTCTGGGAATGGCAAAAATAGGAGACCTTGGACTTCAGGTATAAGTAAGAAGGTGTGGTAAAGTTCAATATTGGTCCAATGAATGCAAGTAAAGAATAGACTGACAAGGATACATAATAACATTGGGAAACTCCTTCATGGGCCACTCTCAGGCCTCCAAAACAAAATGGCCCAATCATTCCCATTTGCAGTGGAGAACGTGTCTCACCAAAAAAATTAAAAAATATTCAGTACCTACTATAAAAAGTAATACTTGTCTAAATGATGGGATGAATGTGGAGGATGCATCAAAAAATCCAATAGACCAAAGGAAATATATATTTTGGCAGACTTTTATTATTGATCAAAGACCAAAGAAACTAAGAGTTTGTATAAATGGCATTTTTATTGAAGGCTTATTAGACATGGGTATGGATGTAAGTATCATTTCTCCAGAATCTTGGCACATGAATTGGCCTCTTCAAGAGGTATATGTTCAATTCTTTTAAAATGGAACCATTTCTCAGGTAAAACAAAGCATGAAATGGGAGAAATACATAAGGCCAGAAAGGCAAATAGGAAAACTAAGGCCATATATAGCCAATATTGCAGTGAATTTGTGTGGTCGTGACCTATTGCAGCAATGGAAGACCCAGAATAACATTTCTTCAGCCCCCAAATTTATGTTTCTGAAGACAATAATAGAAGATTTTATAGATTATGGACAGCAGCCATTTGTGCTGTAAAAGAACACAAAGCAATTGATAAACCTTTAGAGGTACCAGCAGTGATACCTTTAATATGTTTAGCTGAGAAACCAATATGGGTTAAGCAGTGGCCTCTAGCTGAGGAAAAGTTGCAGGCTTTAGAACAACTGGTACAAGAGCAACTAAATGCTCGACATATAGAAGAATCTAGCATCCCTTGAAATTCTTCTGTATTTGTTAAGAATAAATCTGGAAAATGGAGAATGGTGACAGTTCTTAAAGCTATCAGTAAGGTTATTCAAAATATGGGACCTCTGCAATCTGGAATTCCTCTACCAGCTCTGTTACCAAAGGGATAGCCTTTCATAGTTAATTGATTTCAAGGATTGTTTCTTCACCATACCTTTACAAGAAAAAGATAGAAAAGAGTTTGCCTTCACAGTGCCTACTTAATTCTCAGCCTACTAGAAGATAACAATGGACTGTCCTCCCACAGAGAATTCTAAATAGACATGCTCCATGCCAATACTTTGTTAGCCAGGCACTGGATATATTATGTCAGCAATTTCCTTAGTCTATAGTCTACCATTACATTGATGATATTTTGTTTTCTGATTCAAATACAGACATTTTGGAAAGGATGTTTGAAAAGTGAAGAAATTCTTGACTAAATATGGATTACAAATTGATCCAGAAAAGATTCATAGAGGAGATTCTGTCAATTCCCTAGGTTTTTGTATAGGTTTAAAGAAAACTAGAACACAGAAGACACAAATTAGGAGGGACTGGTTGCACACTCTTAATGACATTCACATTCAAAGATTGTTAGAAGACATTTCCAGTTTATGACCAGCTGTTAGGATAACACCTGATCTAATAATTCATTTAAACAAGGCTGAGATGGTGATAAATACTTTAATTGTCCCAGAGAATTAACAACTGAAGCAGAAAAGGAATTGAGGATTGTTGAGGAGAAATTACAGGATGCACATGTGGATACGGTGAATCCAAATATTAATTATTTTCTAGCCATATTGCCTTACAGAATTTCTCCTACAGAATTTTTCTGAAGAGAGATGATATTAGAATGGATGTTTTTACCACATAAACCAAGTAAAATTTTAAAAACGTATGAGGAAAAAAAATCTCTGAATTAATTATAAGATGAAAATTGCAGGTATAGACCCAGCAAAGATTATACTTCCCATTACTGCTGAAGAAATACAAAGTTAGGGGAAGACAATGAACCCTGGCAAAGGGCTTGTGTTGATTGTTTGGGGAGAAATTAATAGCAATTAACCCAAAACCAATAGACTTAACCTTAAAAAGAGAACTTCTTGGATGCTTCCCTGATATGTATATGTTTCACCAATAACTGGAGCCCATACATTTTATA
Source organism: Myodes glareolus (assembly GCF_982192425.1). Taxonomy (NCBI): domain Eukaryota; kingdom Metazoa; phylum Chordata; class Mammalia; order Rodentia; family Cricetidae; genus Myodes; species Myodes glareolus. The sequence goes on from NC_142053.1 coordinate 147,572,153, forward strand.
TTGATGCCAATCAATCAGGGAAGACAGGTGGCTAATCAGATGAATTAAGTAAGGAGGAACAAAGCCCTTATCATTCTGTCCAGAAGGTAGAATTATATACTATTTTTATGGCGCTAAGGGATTTTAAAGACCCTCTCAATATAGTTACTGATTTACAGTATGCAGAAAGAGTTGTCTTGCATATTAAAACTGCTGACTTGTAATATATGATACAGAATTGATGTCAATCTTTATTCAGATAGAAGATGTAATCAGATATAGGCTGTGCCTTAGATAGATAAAACATTTCTGATCCAATACAAGTCTGCCAGATCCTCTTTCACAGTGTAATGCAGAAATTGATAAATTATGATTGAAAGAGTGTGGCAGGCCTCAGATTTTTATAAAAAAATGTCAATAGCAAAGACTTAAAGAAAAAGTTTTCTATTACATGGCAAAAAGCTAAGGAAAAACATGGATAATAAGGTCAGGTACTGTTTACACATACATTTACACACACACGCACACACACACACATGTTCATATATTCAGCTGCTTTTAGAGTTGAACAATGTCTCTGTACTACCGTACTTCTAAACTTGTTTTTACATTCAATGTTTCTGTCTCATATCAAGAGTGATTTGGTATGGGACGGAAGAAATACTTTATGAAAAGTTTTACTTTCTCCATCACTACTTTGTCTATATTATATTTTTCATTGAATATATGTTTATATGAATGATGTTTAAGTTTTCAATGATGAATAATAGATTTTTATACAGATCCTTTTTCTGAAGTAATGTTTGAAGTTTCTGGAAAGAAATTGGAATGCCAGAGCAACAATTCTAAGTGGTTGAGATGACATCATGATGTGGATAGTGCTACTATATGACCATTTTTTGGGTACCCACTGCTAGAATGCTGTACTTTCTCATGACATTCTGACCCAAACTCCAAATAAGAACTTTGAAAAAACAACCCTATTGACTGCTTGGAAATTGTTTTCAAATAGAATAGACAGTAATGTTCAAAGTTAACCATCACTTTACTTTTGCAGGACCCCATTAAGATATCATTGTCCCTATTACAGCAGAAAGCAGTTCTATAGATTGGTACCACACACCATAAAAATGTTTGTAATAAGGGTTGGTAACACCATTTAAGAGTTGTTAATTATTACATGTATTAGCTAGAGAATTGTGGTGAAAATTACATTTCTCTTTTTAAAAAGGGAATAATGATAGTGGGTAATAGAGTGAATGCTTGTGAGCTATTATGGAAAATTTACACTGGTATAGTTTTTGTATATTGATACAAGTTCAAATTGTATTTGCTATTTCCGCTTACAATATTTCTATACTTATGCAATATTATTCGGTCAGATTGTATATATGAATGCTTCTACCTCTATTTAGGATATTTTGTATATTGATAGAACTTTTAGAATATGTTTTCATATTGTATTATATATTATGCATACATCTGATTGTAAGAGGAGGTAATGGCATGCATCCTGCCACCGACTGGCTTACACCAAAAATCATCACACAGAAATTGTATTAATTAAATCCCTGTCTAGCCCATTAGCTCTAACTTCTTATTGGTAATTCTAACATTTTAACTTAACCCATTTCCATTGATTTGTGTATTGCAACATAACTGTGGCTTACCAACAGGATTCTAACCAGCATCTGTCCCAGACAGGAGATCCATGGTATTTGTCACATTGCCCTTCTTCCCATCATTCAGTTCAGTCCACTGCACCTATCTTAGTTCTGACCTATCAAAAGATCAAAGCAGTTTCTTTTCTCAACCAATGAAAACAACATAAGCAGAAGAACCCTGTCCACCATCTGATCAAGGTACTTATACATTGTTTACATTGGGAGGTGATTGTTCTCATTTGTTGTACATTTGTTTACAGATTATTTAATATTTGACATAAAGTTTAAATTGTAAAAGTGTAAAATACTAGGGGTAAATAGATATACATGTTTGTTTTGTATACAGTCAGATCAGGCTCTTTTGATACATTTAGATTGTATTCTGTCTAGCTAAGTAATCTTCAATCACTTCAAGGGTCTGTAGAATATGGCATTTAAAGAACACAGGGTTCTGTTAACATGAGACATGACTGCTCCTGACAGCACTAATATACTCCCAAGAGAATATTTAGCACCAAAGACACTCTACTAGGAGTTTATTTTCATTTTTGCACAATTAGCCTTTTGGCAAAAATCTGACAATGCTTCAACCACTGACAAAATATATCACATCCAGAAATGGATAAACAGAACAAAGCAAAATAAATAATGTCAAATATTGTCCAAACAGGGTAAAATGGTTCTGAAAATTTTTCTGCCTCTAAATATGGTCTGTCAGTTATACTAGTAGGCCTTAGCCAAAGTTGGATGTTTCAATGTTGCCAATGAGAATTTGGGTAATTGCTCAGGCAGCTAATTGTCTCCATCATATATTGCTCACATTGTAAGTTGTTTGATTGCACTTCCCGCTTACTCAAGTAATATTAGCTCCCTTCTCTGACTTTTAATACATTTGAAAATTAGACAGTCATAGTTGCCACCCTCTTATGATATAGCCAAGCCATTTCCAACACAAGGCTTAGACTCCTTAGGATAGAATGTTTATTAAAATATTTAGCTTACCTTCCTTGCTTAATATTGTTTATGATGGATATAATTCTAAATATACTTGATATCTGTTCTTAGTGTATATAGTTCTGTATTGGGTTTGGAACTCTCTTATTTAAACAAAATTAGGAGGTACTGTTGGAACTCCTTCAGCCCCAAGCCTTTAAGATACCAGTCCACATGTGTGGGGCCTTTTTATACTATGAATGCAGTTGTAAAACATGCACTTTTCCTGTTGCTTCCAGCTTTCATTTCCAGCTGCTAGACTCTGCTCCTGTTCCCCTTTCATGGAGAGGACTGTTCTCTGGGACAGCGATTTGTAAGTTTCTTCTAAATTTAAAAGCCCCCAAAGTCATGGGGATCTATATTGGAGCCCTCTGCCCAAGAACCAGTCCACTGGATGCAAGAACAAGAGGCTTTTTATTGAGTATACAGGCGCCTGGGTGTTTCAGGAGCGAAGCTAAATAAAGACCCTGGGTTGAGCATACAGCTGATTTTTTTCCACAGAACATGTATATTTTGGTTATGAACAAAAATGATTTGATTTGATGTACTATATATATTTCACTTACAACAATTTATTTGAAGAATCCTTGCCTGTTGGCACACTGTGACGCCAAGCACATTTACACAAAATAGCATTACAGTATTTAATAAGGCCCAAGAAAAAGTTCAAATTCTTTTTTTTTGTTTTTTTTTGTTGTTTTTTCAAAGTATAGTAAATTATAAAAGTTTCCATTTCCACCCCTCCTCCCAACACCCTCCCACTCCCCCCACTCCCTCTCCTCCTCCCTCTCCATCCCTAAGAGCAGTCAGGGTTTTCTGCCCTGTGGGAAGTTCAAGATCCTCCCCCCTCCCTCCAGGTCCAGGAAGGTGAGTATCCAAACAGACTGGATCCCAAAAATCCAGTATATGCAGAGGAAACAAGTCCCAGTGTCATTGTCAATGGCTTTTCAGAAAGACTCCGGGCCAGCCACATTCAGGGAATCTGGTTGGATCACGTGCTCATTCAGTCCCAGTCCAACTGGCCTTGGTGAACTCTCATTAGATCAGTCCCCTTGTATCAGTGGTTGATCGCACCCCTCGTGGTCCTGATTTCCTTTTTCATGTTCTTCCTCCTTCTACTCCTCATTTGGACCTTGGGTGGCTCAGCCTGGTGCTCCAATGTGGGTCTCCGTCTGTATCGCCATCCATCGTCGGATGACGGTACCCTCTGGTCTTGCCTTCTTTGCTCACCTTCTCTTTCCTTCTGCTTCTCGTTTGGACCCAGGGAGTTAAGTCCAGTGTTCCAATGTGGGTCTCTGTCTCTATTTCCATCCATCGCCAGATGAAGGTTCTATGGTGATAAGCAAAATATTCACCAGTATGGTTATGGGCCAAGGCCGGTTCAGGCACCCTCTCCTCTGTCCAGAGAACAATCTGGGGATCTCTCCTTGGACCTGGGGTCCCCTTTATAATCGAGTCTCTTGTAAACCCTAAAATGACTCCCTTAGTTGAGATATATTCTTCCCTGATCCCATATCCATCCTTCCTCCCTCCCCTCATATCAGTCCCCCGAGCACTCCCCAATCCTCCCCTACTCCCTTCTCTCTAACCCTCTCCCCTTCCAAAAACCCCCCATCCCCCCTTGTGTTGGGAATTTTATGGGGATTTGGTTGAATCCGTAGATTACTTTGGGTAGGATTGCCATTTTACTGTGTTAATCTTACATATCCATGAAAAAGGAATATCTCTCCATTTTCTGCCATGCTCTTCAATTTTTTCTTCAAAAAGTTCTTGTCATATAGGTCTTTTACATGTTTGGTTAGAGTTACTGCCAGATATTTTATATTATTTGTAACTATTGTAAACAGTGTTGTTTCTCAGATTTCTTTCTTACCAGTTTATCATTTGTATTTTGGAGGGTTACTGTAGTTGACTTTCCTATCTCTCAGTCATTCTCAAACACACTGAGGCTTATATTAATTATAAATGCTTTGCCAATAGCTCAAGCTTGTTACTAACTAGCTTTTAACAAGTTAACCCATATCCCTTATTTACACTCCGCCATGTGGTGGTACCTCTATTAACAGGGCAATTTGTCTCCAATTCTCTCTGCATCTGGCTACTAACTCCAGACTCTGCCTTTCTTCTCCAAATTCTCAATTTGGCTTGCCCACCTAACCTTATTCTGTTCAGCTATTGACCAGTCAACTTTCTTATTAAAACAAACACAGCAACAAATCTTCAGTGTACAAAGGGATTATCCCACAGCATTTATCCCTTTTTGTCTAATAAAACAGGAAGCTTTTAACTTTAACACAGTAAAATTATATACAACAGAAAAGTGATTAAGAAAGAACTACAGTTATTTGTATTTGGTAAAATTATTTGTTTATTTGTATTTGGTAAAATTAGAGAAAATATTTATTATCTATTTTATTTTTCTTAGTCTAAAGTCTTATACCTACTTTACTTTCTACCAAAATTAAGGAAAAGTATGCATTTAGCTCTCTAGTGTTTAACTCCATTAAAGATCCCAGAAGGATGAAATGACAGGGACATCAGGCTGCCTGGACAGTTAGCCAAGGTTCTGCTGTCATATTGGGGCAACCAATCTGGCTCACAGTACTAGACTTCCCTATCAAGCAGGAAATTTTGAAGGATTGTCCTACCTTGTCTTGCAAAGTAAATGTTAGCCATTGAGGTAAGGGCATTTTCTTTGCCCATATGGCTAGTTTTTACTACGAAGAAAACAAACTCCATATGGAGTTTCTTTGATGCCTAGTATAATCTCTGAAGTAAATTGGTGCTGCCTGGAGCAGACATGTCTCACTGTCATGATAAACCTTACATTATTAAACCTATTAAATTCAATATTCTATAGGTCTTTGAAGTGAGTGAAGATCACCTATCTATCTAAATACATCTGTGTATGACCTTGAAAACATACTTAATATATCTACAAGTTTGACTATTATAAATGACTATTAATCTGTATTTTTTAATTACACATATGAACTACCTAAACATAATACCCTAAACAAGAATAGAAACATATGCACAGGATAACAAAATTAACTTTAAATTTGTATCAATATGTCAAAATCCATGCCATTGTGCAATACTTAAGACTAGTAGTCAGTTTTTTTAAAAAGTAGATTCAATAATACACCTTTTATCCTATAATTTATATATTTATACCCATTTTTTTCTTTAAAAAGAGATCTTTGAATCTTTTGTTTAGCTTTTTCTCTAACTATGACCAAAAACAATTCATAAAACTCTTCCCTTTAATGATAAGCAACATCCATAATACATCTTTTGGGAATGTGGACATTGATTTTTCTAGACTGATTCCTGCTATCTGGGGGCACTGACATCTTTGGGGAAACATGAGAAAATTCAGGATAATATTTAAGTCATCGCTGAAGTCGTCTGTGAGAGTGGGTAATCTCAGCCAGCAGCCTTGAAGCTGTTCTGAATGCAAAATTCCGAAGAGACTATAACAGAGGCATTCTGAGATATTGGATCACCTGGGTCATCCATATTCATCTGTGTCTGGTCCCCTTGTTTGGAAAATACAAAACCTTTTTCTTTTGAAAATACAAAACTTTTAAAAGTAATATACTGTGTATATAGTTGTACTAATGCAAGTATAGGGTGTGTGTTATACCCAAGTTAGCTAAAACAGTATTTTGTTTATGGTTTAGTGTAGGACCCCGCCTTTTCTGTGGATACCCACACCCGATCCAGGCGCGCGCTTTCCCAAACTTGGGCCCACGAGAATGGACGATTGTCCTGAGGGTTTGAACAGACACACACAAAAGAGACCTTGCTCACTTACCAAAGAGTAAATGGCCACTTATTAAACTCAAGTCGGGTATTTATACCAGTGGGCAATGGGGATCGAAAGGGCAAGGCCTGCTCCTGTTGGGAGCAGGAGAAGGAGATTACAGGCCCCGGCACCTCAGGCAGAATCAGCTGGGAGGGGCCAGGCGTGTGGGGCCCACTGCTAGAACCTTGTTTACAGGTGGAATCACCATAACAAAGAGAGCCAAATTCTTCCTAAGCTATCCCCTCAAGCCAGTGCTAGTGCAGAATCTCCAGGGAGTCGGAGGTCACACGGCCCTGCGAATTGCCAAGGAAGAAAAGGGGAAAGACCTTGGTACCTACAAGTCTCCCTTTAAATATATATATATTAAATATGATGACAAACCTGCCTTAGGCGTCACCGGGAATCAGGTCAAATCCGGATCCGTCTCAGGTCCAGATGTATCCCATGTCTTAGATTGGAAAAGCCTGCCCAGTGATCTAGACCCGTCTCTGGTTAATGCCATCCTCCAACACGTTCAGCCGGTTTTATGCTGAAAGATAATCCAAGGCAAACGCCTACAAGGGCCAGGCCGTGGCAGACCTGAAGCCATTGGCCAGGTGAAGACACTCCAGCGTACATACACATAAGCATTCCTGGAAGAGACAGTGCTTGCACAATATCTGAAACATTGGCTCAGAATAGAGCCCTTGAGTAGGGCTACAGCACTGGCAAATGGGATCCCTGGTATGACTAGTCAAACTAAATTAGAGCCAATTAGTAATTTTGTATTCTGCGGTCCGAGAAAAAGCTGCAAAATCTTAACCTGCGACCAGCAGAGGTCAAAATCCACACCCAGTTGTAAAGATTAACTACAGCGTCCAATTGTGAATTCAAATTACTTGATAGTTATGGTAATTCTGTCTATCTGGCAAGGTTTTTGCCGTGAGCACCCAACACTGCAAACAGGGCAGGGGAGGTAGCTGTTTTCCCCTCAAGGGGTCAAGCAGCCTTGGCTGAAACGGACAGATCAAGGCAGAGCAAGACAGAAAGCTGGGAAAGGGGTAAAGTCAGGCACTGGATCACCTCTCAGGAATCTGCCAACTCCGCCGCCGCCTCCGCCGCCATGTCTGTGGGATCTCTTGATCTCGCCTCATCCTCAGGTCTCTGAATAGAGGAATCCACGGTCCGCACCAGATGTTCAGGGACCCAGATCGGGAGCTCTGCATCCTGTGGAAATACACAAACCGCTCCTCTTCCCCAAATCAAAACCCGGTCCGGACCATGTACATTAGTACACGACCTGGACCTTGCCAGATGCTAGCTGAGGCAAATCCTACCTGCGTGCGCCATTGAAACGGGCTCCCCTCGTCGGTCTCTGGGAGCGATGTACTTAGCTGTTTAGGATCTAAACTACAACCAAGCAAGCCTTGGACATAAAGAGATCTGTAGGTCTCTGTCTCCAAGGAGCAAATTCTATTGGCCTGTGCCATTGCAACCGGCCTAAATATTGGGCTGAATTTGCCAACCTGAAAACATTAATTTTTTTTTATTGGCCTGCACCGTCATAGCAGGTCTTAAACTGGGCTAAATGGTCAGCCTCAAAACATCTTTTAGAATTAGTTACACCTGGAACTCTTCCAGGGGCAGAAAATAATTATCTGATCCAGTACGTGAGCACTTACACAACTGGGTAGAATTATTAAAATTGTTACCTTTATGGAGGCACATTGCCTCCCGCCAACATTAGAGAAATAATTAGTAGGATCGACATATCTGGCTATAGATATGGAAATCTTTGTCAGTCATCAATCCATATAAAAAAATATAAGGACTCCATATATTAGTCCTCCAAAGAGCAATTAATCAAAATAAAAATATATGTAACAGACTTAAACTGAAAACTCTCAATAGACAAACTTAAAAGGACTGAAAGACATTTTAAAAATCCTCAAATGTGACATCTTTAATCATAAGAGAAATGTGAATCAAAATAACTTTTCAGACTCCATCTATCCCTATAACATGATTAAGATCAAATACTGCTCATAACTTATACTTAAGAGAAACTCCTCCACCACTGGTAGGCATGCAAACTGGCACAGTTTGGATTTTTAGAAAATTAGGCAACATACCATCCCAAGATTTAGCTAACCTCTTTTGGGTCTGTAAAACCTTTGAATCTATTACAGTTTCTAACTTAAAACTGCTGAAGCTGCGCTGCACAGCGGGGGGCAGGACACAGACCCGCTCTGCTCCGGCTGTAAACTGTCACCTGAGTTTTGGCGGGCAGATTTTAACTATTCTTTGTACCACCAAGGCCTGGCTATTGTCGCCTTTTGTGTCCACCTCTGTTGTCCAGGCAAGCCCTCCAAGCCAGCTCAGGTGTCAGAACAGCCCTCCAATAAGCCGCGGGCGCTGCGGAAAGGCCGGGTGCCGCGCCCTGTGTTGTCCTGTGCCTTCCTCCCGTAGCCCCCGCCTGGGAGGTGCCAGAGTCCACCAGGCGCCTAGCGCGCCCGCCACGTCCGTGTTGCAGTTATTCGCTGCCATGGTCACCCCCAGTCAGGCATCACCGCTTTCCCCGGCCGCCTAGCACTCTCTTTTTTTATCTGTCTGCTCGGGTGCCGCCATAACCAGCATTGCACCCTGCCCCAGGTTCCTGTGGCCTGCCACTCACTGGCCGCCTTGGGCTAGGGAGCCAGCATAGGTGCTATTGCCTTTCGAGTCGCCAAAGCCTTTTGCGACTACCTTTCTGCTTCTGGTCAGCGTGGCCGTGCCTCCCGGACGAGTTTGCACCCGCGGCTGAGTGTACTGGCACACCGCTGACTTTTTCACCCTCCCTAGCCTGTCTGTAATGGCCCCGCCGGCCACCTGTGCTCCACCCCGCACCAACCAGCAGCCTGTTTTTCTGTTCCTAAGTGCACCTTGCAGAACCTCAGCCACAGTGAGGGGCCAAGTGCGGTCCTATGACCCGCACACAAACATGCATGGGAGCTTTCTAGTCTCCCTGAAAGACAAGCTCTCTGAAGCAGTTCTTTTGTTTCTCAAAAACTCTTAATAGAACTTACAAATATATTTTTAATCCTCTCTCAGCCCGAGGCCCGCACCTATATGGGCCCTCGGCTATTTACTTTGCTAGTCATCAGTTTCATTGGCCCTGTTGTCTTGGGAATGGATTCCCGCCAGGAGCTAACTGCACCCAGCCTGTTCTCTTTGGCAAAAATTAAGGTTCCCTGCATGTGAGAGCCAGGGACTGAGTTTTAAAATAGTCTAAGCAGTCTCTAGTGCAGTGTTATTTAATCCTGGTGCCTAGTCTCTTTAAGAAATTTAGCAGCTGATTTGCCCACTGGCCTTCGGCTCCGGATCAGACCTTTCGGCACCCATACTTCTACATCAATTCACCCCCTATCACATGTGCACAATTGCACACTACAAAACTGGCCAGATTCCGGATCGTGGGGTGACCCTCACCTCTATTGGGGTTCTCGTGGTGGATCCACTGACGGCAGGACTCAGTTCTTCAGTTCTTCAAAGCCGACCCGAGGGACACCATCTGCTAGATCCCGCCTTCCAGTGGATACCCATACCCGATCCAGGCGCGCGCCTTCCCGAACTCGGGCCCACGAGAATGGACGATTGTCCTGAGGGTTTAGAACAGACACACACAAAAAAGAGACCTTTGCTCATTTACCAAGAGTAAATGGCAACTTTATTAAACTCAAGTCAGGTATTTATACAAGTGGGCAAGCAGGATCAAAAGGGCAAGGCCTCCTCCCAACAGAAGCAGGAAGGAGAATAAAGGCCCTAGTAAAGGAAAACTCCTCCCACCCAGAGGGGACTGGGGAAACTGGCCTCTGTGGGAGTTTTTCCCCAGGCAGGTGGTCGAGGGTTCAAGGCAATGTCAGACAGGTTAGATGGGCCTTGGCGCCTGAGCGTCTTTGAGGCAGGTTGAGAAATTACCATTTTAAAGTAAAATAGATCCCTCAGGCTAATGTACCAGGCTGTAGCAGAACCAAGGACAGAACTTGCAGGAAGCTTAGCTGGTTAGCGTAAACATTATTTGCATCCAGTATTTTGGTCTCAAGGATCAGGGAGGACAGGGTCCCATAAGATCTTTCCATTTTCTGCTATCTTCTTCAATTTATTTCTTCAAAGACATAAATTTCTTGTCATATAGGACTTTACTTCCTTGGTTAGTGTTACCCCAAGATACCTTAAGGTATTTGTGGCTATTGTGAAAGGTGATGTTTCTCAGATTTTCCTCTTAGCTTCTTTCTTCTTTGTGTATAAAAGGGCTACTGATTTTTTATTTTATCTTTTATTCTGCCACATCACTGAAGGTATTTATCAGCTGTAGTAGTTCTCCAGTACATTTTTGGGAGTCACTTATGTACACTATCATATCATCTGCAAATAACACAACTTTGACTTATTCTTTTCCAAATGGAATCCCCTAGATCCCTTTATGTTGTCTTATTCCTATTGCTAGAACATCAAGAACTATGTTGAAGAGATATAGAGAGAGTGGACAGCCTTGCCTTGTTCCTGATTTTAGTGGAATTGCTTTGAGTTTCTCTCCATTTAATTTGATGTTATCTGTTGGCTTGCTGTATATTGTTTTTATTATATTTAGATATGAGCTTTATGTCCCTAATCACTCCAATACCTTTATCATAAAGGGGTGTTTAAGTTTGTCAAATGCTTTTTAGGCATCTAATGTAATGATCAAATGTTTTTTTCTTTCAATTTATTTATATGGTGGATTACATTGATACATTTTTGTATGTTGATCCAGCCCTGCATCTCTGGGATGAAGCCTATTTGATCATAATGGATAATTTTTTTGATGTGCTCTTGGATTCAGTTTGCCAGTATTTTATTGAGAACTTTTGTGCTGATGTTCATGAGTGAGATTGGTCTGTAATTTCCTTTCTTGGTTGAGTCTCAGTGATTTTGGTATCAGGATAAATGTAGCTTCATAAAAAGTGTTCAACAATGACCCTTCTGTTTCTATTATGTGGACCACATTGAGGAGACCAGGTATTAGCTCTTCTTGAAAGGTCCAGAGAGAATTCGGCACTAAAACTATCCAGCCTTGGGCTTTACTTTTATTGGTAGGTTATTGGTGACAGCTTCTATTTCCTCACAATTTATAGTTCTATTTAAATTGCTCTCCTGGTTTTGATTCAATTTTGGTATACGGTATCTATCTCAAAAATTGTCCATTTCTTTTATGTTTTGAAATTTTGTGGAGTATAGGCTTTTGTAGTAAGATCTAATGATTCTCTGAATTTCCTCAGTGTCTGTTGTTATGTCTCCCTTTTTTACTGCTGATTTTGTTTATTTGGGTGCGCTCTCTCCATATTTTGTTTAGTTTGGATAAGGGTTTGTTAATATTGTTTATTTTCTCAAAGAACCAGCTCTTTGTTTCATTGATTCTTTGTATTGTGTTCTATGCTTCTATTTTTGAAGGTGTAATTCACAAAACAACCCCATACCAGTTTGGAATTATGATTAATAAAAGGGTTATTTATTTAAGGGTAAAAACCTTACAAATCACTGTCCCAGACAACAGCCCTCTGTGCAAACAGTAATGAAGTGTAACAGCCAGAATTCAGAAGCAAGAGAGTTTACAGCTATCACTGCTTTTTAAAGCAAAAGAGACCATGCCCAAGAGGACTGGTATCCTAAAGGCTAGTGCCTTAAGGAGCTCCTGTAGCATGCTTTGTTGATTTCAGCCCTCAGTTTGATTATTTCCAGTCTTCTACTTCTCCTGGATGAGTCTGCTTCTTTTTTCATTCTAGAGCTTTCAGGTATGCTGTTAAGTCTTTAATGTGAGCTTTCTTCATTTTCTTTATGTGGGCACTTAGTGCTATGAATTTTCCTCTTAGCTGTGCTTTCATAGTGTCACATAGGTTTGAATATGTTCTCCCTTCATTTTTTTGAATTTATGGAAGACTTCAATTTCTTCCTTGACCCAGGGGTAGTTCAGTAGATAACTGTTCAGTTTCCATGAGTTTGAGGACTTTATGGGGGTAATATGGTTGCTTAATTCTAACTTTACTCCATGGTGATCCTATAAGACACAGGTGGTTACTCCATTTTTTTTTTGTATCTGAGGATGTTTGCTTTGTTACCCAGTATGTGATCAATTTTAGAGAAAGTTTCCCGAGGTTCCAAGAAGAAGGTATATTTTATTCTGTTTTGGTGAAATGTTCTATAGATGTCTGTTACATCAATTTGATACATTACATATGTTAGTTTCTCTGTTAATGTTCTGTCTGGTTGACCTGTTCTTTGGCAAGAGAGGAGTGTTGAAATCTACTATTAGTGTGTGGAGTTTGATGTGCATTTTAAATTTTGGTAATGTTTCTTTTACATATGTAGGTGCTCTTTAATTAGGGGCATATATATTCAGCATTGAGACTTCATCTTGATGAATTGTTCCTGTCATGAGTATAAAGTGACCTTCTCCATCTCTTCTGATTGACTTTAGTTTGAAATAAATTTTCTTAGACATTAGGAAAGCCACAACCCACTTATTTCTTTGGTCCATTTGATTAGAAAATCTTTTCCCAAGTCCTTACTCTTAGGTAGTATCTGTCTTTGAGGTTGAGATGTTTTACTTGTATACATCAGAATGCTGGATCCTGTTTTTGTATCCATTCTCTGAACCTATGCCTTTTTATACATGAATTGAGTACATTGATATTAAGCAATATTAATTGCCAGTGGTTGTTAACTCTTGTTATTTTTTGGTAGTAGTGTGTGTGTGTGTTTCTCTTCTTTGTGTTTTGTTGGTGGAGGTTTATCAGATGTCTGTGTTACTGTGGGTGTTGTTAGCTTCCTTGGGTTGAGGTTTTCCTTCTAGTACTTTTTGCAAGGATGGGTTTGTGGATATGCTTTGTTTAAATCTGTTTTTGTCATGGAATATCTTGTTTTTTTCCATTGATGGTGAATGCAAGCTTTGTTGGCTATAATAGTCAGGGCTTACATCCATGGCCTCTTAGTGTCTGCAGCATATCTACCCAAAACCTTCTGGATTTCATGGTTTCCATTGAGAAGTCAGGTATAATTCTGATAGGTTTCCCTTTATTTGTTACTTGAACTTTTTCCTTTGCAGATCTTAATAATCTTTCTTTATTCTGTATCTTTTCTGTTTTGATTGTTATATTGAAAGGGGATATTTTTTGATCCAGTCTATTTGGTGTTCTCTAAACATCTTGCACCTTCATAGGGATATCCTTCTTATATTGGAAAAGTTTTGTTCTATAATTCTGTTGAATATATTTTCTGTGTCTTTGAGTTAGAGTCCTCCTTCTTATACCCTATTAATCTTAAGTTTGGTCTTTTCATAGAGTCACAGATTTCCTGAAAATTTTTGTCAAGAACTTGTTGTATTTAATGTTTTCTTTGACCAATAAGTCTATTTCCTCTATAGTATCTTCAGCATCTGAGATTCTTTCTTATATCTCTTTTATTCTGTTGGTTATACTTGTCTCTGTAGTTCCTGTTTGTTTTCCCAGATTATCCATATCTAGCCTTCCCTCAGTTTGTGTTTTCTTTATTACTTCCATTTCGGTCTTCATGTCTTAAACTGTTTTCTTCACCTATTTGAGTGCTTTTTCTTAGTTTTCTTGGGTATCTTTGAAGAATTTATTAATTTCTTCTAACTTTTTGTTTGTCTTCCCTTCCATTTCTTTAAGGGAGTTTTTCACTTCCTCTTTAAATGTCTCCATTATTTTTGAAAAGTTATGTATGAACTCACTTTCTTTTACATCTTCTGGTTAGGATGATCAAGTCTTCCTGTTATCTGTCTGCTGGATTCTAGTGTTACCACATTGTTTTTTGGGTGTTTGAGGAATTCTTGCATTGGCACCTATCCATCTCTTCCTTCAAATGAGGCCAATAGTGTCTTGTCATCTGGGTCCAAACTTTGTTGTGGCTATCTGAGTATTTGGGAGCTTTTCTTGGTCTGCCCTCTCTTAGGTCCCCTCAGCACTGAAGCAGGCTCTGTTGCAGGGTTCCAAGGACCTCACAGGCAAACAGGAAGGCTTAGGGGCAGGGTGGGTTGGGAGAAAGCCCAGCAGCAGGAACACTCCTCACTGGTTGACCAGAGAATCCCAGGAGGTGGGGAGGGACCCTTGAGTTCTGTCCCACTGGTAAGGTCCCAGAGAGTGGGGCTTCTGGCTGTCCAGGTTTGTGGATGCTGACTCACCTTTCAGGTCACCTCAGCACTGAAGCAGGCTTTGCTGCAGGGTTCCAAGGGTCTTGCAGGCAAAAAGGCAGGCTTGGTGGCAGGGTGGGTTGAGAGAAAGAAAGCCCAGCAGCAGTAAGACTCCCCACTGGTTCTCAGGTCCCCTCAGCACTGGAGCAGGTTGTGTTGCAGGGTTCCAAGGATCTTGCAGGTGAAAAGCATTTTTTAATGACCAATTTCTCGAGTTCTTATTATAATTTGTAGATCAGCCCTTTGTCTGATATGGGAATGGTGAAGTTCTTTTCCCAATCTTTAAGCTGCCTTTCATCTTGTTGACCCATGACCATTTCTTACAGAAGCTTTCCAGTTTCAGGAGCACCCATTTATTAACTGTTGCGCTTAGTGTCTATGCTACTGGAGTTAAATTTAGGAAGTAATCTCGTGTACCAATGTGTTCAAGTGTACATCCCACTTTCTATTTTATGAGGCTCAGTGTGATTTCTGTTATATTGAGGTCTGTGATCCATTTGGATTTGAGGTTTTTTGCAATGCAATAGATATGGATCTAGTTGAATTTTCCTACATGTTGATGTACAGTTGTGCCAGCAGCATTTGTTGAATATTCTTTTTCATTCATTTTATATTTTCTTTGTCAAAAATCAAGTGCTCATAAGTGTATGGATTGATATGTGGATATTTGATTTGGTTTCATTTGTCCTCTTGTATGTTTTCATGCTAATACCAGACTGTTTTCATTACTCTACTTCTATAGTAGATTTGAAGTCCAGGATTGTGATGCCTCCAGAAGTTATTTTCTTGTAAAGGATTGTTTTGGCTATCCTGGATTTTTTTTTTATTTTTCCATGTGAAGTTGAGTAATGTTCTTTCAATATCTGTGAAGAATTATATTGGTATTATGATAGGAATATTACTGAATATGTAGATTGGTTTTGATAAGACTGACATTAATAATATTATGCTGATCCTACCTATACAAGAATACGGGAGATCTTTCCATTTTCTGATGTCTTCTTCAATTTCTTTCTTTAGAGACTTAAAGGTCCTGTCATACAGGTCTTCCACTTGTTTGGTGTGTGTTAAAACTCAAAAATGAAAATAGTTTATTTTTGTGGCTATTGTAAAGCATGATTTCCTCTGATTTCTTTCTCAGCCTAACTCTCAGTTTTTTATAAGAGGGCTACACAATTTTTTGTGGTAATCTTGTATCCTTCCACATTACTGAAGATTTTTGTCAGTTGTAGGAGTTTCTGTGTAGAGTTTTTGGGATCACTGATTTATACTATCATATCATCCATGAAAATTTATAGTTTGACTTCTTTCTTTCCTGTTTGCATCCCTTTGACCTTCTTTTGTTTTCCTATTGCTCTAACTAGAATTTTGAGTACAATATTGAATAAACATGGAGAGAGTGAACAGCATTGTTTTATTCCTGATTTTAGTGGAATCATTGAGTTGCTCTCTGTTTAATTTGATGTTATTTGTCGACTTGCTATAAATTAGTGTTATTATACTTAGATTTGTTCCTTGTATTATTGATCTCTGCAAGACCTTTATCATGGAGGGACATTGGATTTTGTTAAAGGCCTTTCCAGAATCTAATGAGATTATCCTATGATTTATATTATTTTAGATTATTTTTATGACTGATAACATTGTCAGATTTCCATATGTTGAACCTACTGTTTCTGTGTAATGAAGCCTACATTGTTATGGTGGATTATATTTTGATGTGTTCTTGCATTTGGTTTGCTAGCATGTTATTTAGTATTTTTGCATCAATGTTCATGAAAGAGATTAATCTGTACTTTTCTATCTTTGATTAATCTCTTTTGTGGTTGGGTTATCAATGTAACTACAACCTTATAAATGGACTTTGGCAACTATCCTTATGTTTTTATTGTGTGAAATACTTTGAGAAATATTGGTATTAGTTATTCTTTAAAGTTCTGGTAAAATTATAGGCTGAAATAGTCTGGTCCTGGGATTTTTTTTGGTATGGAAATTTAAAAACAACTCAGAAAAGAGCAAGCCAGGTGGGCAGAGACTGTCCCAGGCCTGTGAATCCCAGGAGGCATGGAGTTTAAATCCATCCACATGGGTTCTTGAAGCCAATCTGAGGCGTGTAAAGAGAAATATAAAGAATTGCAGCAAGAAAAGTCACTGTGTGATAGTTTATGTTGAACTGTTGGCTCCACGCACAGGGCATAGGCTGTGGGGGGTGGGGTAGGGGCGGTTCTACAACCAAACATTTGGGCACCGAATGAAGGCATAAATCAAAATCCCATCTGCATGATCAGGAAAGGAGTCTAGGAGCTGGAAGCAGAGCCGGAAGCCAGAGAGCGAATTGAGGACAGCCGCTGTTTTTTTAAACCAATAGTATTCACAGCATACAGAGGGGAATCCCACATTAATATTGCTCAACTGAATAACTGCTAGGTTAAGAAAGAAATACAGAAATAAATTAAAGAGTTTCTAGAATTCTATAAAAATAAATGTGCATCATACCTAAACTTAAGGAACATTATGAAAGCAGTACTCAAAAGGAAAGCTCAAAGCACTGAATGTCTACACAAAGAAGTAGAAGAAATCTCATAGTAGTAAATTGACAGAACACAAGCTCTAGATGCATAGAGTTACTCCTATCTGTTGAGGTTTGTTTTTACTAGGTATGTGGTGAATTTTAACGAAGGTTCCATGAATTATTGAGAGGAAGGTATAATCTTTTATGTTTGAGTAGAATGTTCTATATATGTCTGCTAAGTTCATTTGAGTCATGACATCTGTCAGTTTTCTTATGTTTCCATTAAGTATACTGCTGCAGGAGGGCTTGTGCCTAGCTGAGGTGGCAGCAGGCAGCGGAGCGGGGAAAGGGGGGTCCTACAACCAAACGTTTGGGCTGTTATCTGGGATGGTGATCTGTAATTTTTTCCCATTTGAATAAATAACCATTCTATTAATCATAATTCCAAACTGGTGTGGGATTGTTTGTGAATTATGTCTTCAGTATACCTTTCTAGTGGTAAGGGTGGGTTGTTGAGGTCTCCCACTATTAGTGTATGGGGCTGGATGTGTGATTTAAGCTTTAGCAATATTGCTTTTACAAATGTTGGTGTTCTTGTATTTGGGATATAGATGTTGAGAATTGAGACTTAAACTTGATGGATTTTTTTCTGGCCTTTTTCATAACTTTTAAATATTTTCAATTTGAAGTCTATTTTGTTAGATATTAAGATAGCTACACCAGCTTATTTCTTATGTCCATTTCCTAGGAAAATATTTTTCCAACCGTTTGCTCTGAGATAATAATCTGCCTTTGAAGTTGAGGTTTATATCTTGTATGTAACAGAAGGATTGGTTCTTTTTTATTCTTTTTATAGCCTGTGTCCTTTCATAAGTGAATTGAGTGGATTGTTATTAATGTATATTAATGATCAGTGATATTTTGCTTTGTCCCTGACAATTTTTTGTTGGTGGTGGTATTGTGTACTTTTCTTTTCTTTGGGATTTGCTGGTGTTGGACTATCTGATGTCTGTGTTTTTCTGGGTATAGTTAATTTTGGGGGGTTAGAATCTTCCTTCTAGTACTTTCTGTAGGTCTGATTCATGGATAAGTATTGTTTAAATCTAGTTCTATCTTGGAAGATCTTGCTTTCTCATTCTATAGTGTTTGAAGGTTTTGTTGGTTATATGAACTGGCCTGTTATCCATGGTCTCTTAGTTTCTTCATAATGCCACTCCAGGATCTACTGGCTTTTATTGTTTCCATTGAGAAATCTGTTGTAATTCTGATAGGTCTGCCTTTATATGTTACTTGTCCTTTTTCTTTTACAGCTCTTAATATTCTTTCTTTATCATGTATGTTTAATATTTTGATTATTATGTGGCAAAAAACCTTTTTTTGATCTAGTCTATTTGGTGTTCCATAAGCATAACATACTTTATAGGCATGTCCTTATTTAGGTTGGGAAAGTTTGTTCTATGGTTTTGTTGAATATATTTTCCATGCCTTTGAGTTGGACTTCTTCTTGTTCTTCCAACCCTACTATTTTTAGGTTTGGTCTTTTCATGGTGTCCCAGATTTGCTGGGTATTTTGTGTTAAAATTTTGCTGAATTTACCATTTTCCTTTGACTGATGACTCCATTTCCTCTATCATACTTTCAACACCTGAGATTCTCTCTTCCATCTCTTGTATTTTGTTGTTTATGCTTGCATCTCTAATTTCTTAACATTTACTCAGCTTTTCTATTTCCAAATTTTCCTTAGTTTGTTTTTTTCTTTATTACTTCTTCAGTTTTTAGTCTTGATCCATTTCCTTCATCCATTTGATTGATTTTTCTTGGTTTTCTTTAAGGAAATTTCTGATTTCTTACGATTGTTTTTTCCCTACATTCTTCAAGGGAATTTTTATTTACCTTTTATTTGCCTCACTTATCTTCATAAAGTTATTTTATGATCTTTTTCTTCTGCTTCATTTACATTGAGATGTTCAGGTCTTGCTGACATACAACCATTGGTTTCTGGTGGTGCCATATTGATCTTTATGTTGTTGTATGTGTTCTTATACTGTTGTCTACCCATCTCTTCCTATAGTTGGTAGAGGTGAGGCCTGTGCTTCACGTTGTCCCTCTTACTCCAATTGTTGTCGTTGGTGACTGTGCCTCCTTTGATCTTTCCTCCAGGAGCAAGGAGGGCTGAGTTTCAGGCAATTGCTCTTCCAGGTGCAGGTGGCACCTAGGGTCAGGTGTTTGCTCCTTTAGATGCAGACAGAATCATTACTCTGGTTATTTCTCCTCTTGATGAAGGCAGGTCTGTGGCTCTGGTGAATGCTGATGCACTGTGATATCTTGTACAGATGATGGCACTGCATACTGGCTGGAAAACATGTGTCCCTTCACATAGGGACTTCTTGATATAGTTTCTGGAAGCTGTTGCTGTAGATTCTCCAGGGCCACCAAAGTTGTCATTGTACTCCCCCTCTGATGTTTCTGTTCTGCGGATTGGACCTCCATTGCAGCACTCCCTCTCTCTCCAACACTTCTTGACCTGGGCTGGAATGACCACCATGTTTCCTGTCTCTTTGAAGCTTAGAAGCCAAGGTTGGTACAACTTTTGCTTTCCCCCTCTCTTTGATGCATCCTGGCTAGTGCCAGGGCCCCAGCCATGTGCTCATTCAATCTCTTTCTCTCTAACACTTCCAGGCCAAGACTTGGCCCCTTCTGTGCTATCTCTCTCCATGACACTTTCTGGAAGGGTGGGGACATATGTGCTGTACCTCTCTCTCTTATTCTTTCAGAAATAGGTGAGTGCCATGGTTCTGCTCTCTCTGAGACCTCCAGATCAGGGCATAGCTGCCACTTTCCTAAACCAGTATATCCCCTAACAGTAGCACCAAGAAAATGACATCACCTTCCCCCCATACAAACAAACATAATTTTGTGCTCATACTCATGGAAAAGTGTATTATTCACCTCTCAAGAAGGAAACTTCTGTTTTCAGCACATTGAACCATTGCAGAAAACCAGTCAATCCAAAGGTGTAGATGTGGAGCCTAGTCAAAATAGATATATGTAAAAATATTCCCATACTTAAAGTTCAGAGAACACTGTAAAAGAGAGCAGAAAACAGAATGAATCAGAGCATAAGGGAGTTTGGTCTGTGTTTCTTTATCCTGGTAATATCAGAAGCTACCCCCACAAAGTGTCATCAGCAGAACAAGGATGACAACCACAATAGGGATGTCAAAATAGATTAGGGAAACATTGTGTGGCCTCAGCCTTACAGATATAACTCTATGCAACTAATGAACATGAAGGTTAGGAGATAATAAGTTTCCATGGGGGGAACAGAGTAATTGGTTATTTAATACCAAATGGTCAGCTTGGAAACATATAATTTACATTATACAGGATGATTAGGAAATATTGATATATTTGGAAAACATATGAGTAAACAAACACAAATAAGTATGTAAGAACAATTCCAGAAAAAAAAGAAGTTATGGATTTGGAAGAGAGAATAGAATGAATATGGGATAGTTTTGATGGAAAAAAAAAAGAAAAGGAAGTGAAGAAATTCTATCATAATCTTAAAATATAAATAGCAAAATAAAAACTTGTACTGGCATAAATAGATTTATAGACCAACAAAATCAAGTAGAGGACCCACAATTAAGTACTCATTATTATAGCTATAGGGACCTTTGCAACATGCAAAACACCCACACTGGAGAACAGACAGCATCTTCAAGAAAGACTGCTTAGAAAAGAGGTATCTACTTGCAGTACAAAAAAGTAGACCAAATCTATTACTTTTCACACAAAAAAATGATATAAGTGGATCAAAGACCTCAATCTGAATCCTGAAACACTAGAAGAAAACAAAGGCAGTATCTTACAAGTTATAACCCTACATATTTTATCAGATCACCATGGCGTAACATTAGAATTCAACAATAGCACTAATTTCAGAAAGCCCACAAACACATGTAAACTAAACAATGCTCACCTGACTCACCAATGGGTTAAGCAGAAATGAAGAAATTAAAGACTTCCTAAAATTAAACAAAAAATGACCACATAACATACCCAAGTTTATGGGACACGATGAAAGCAGCATTAAGAGGAAAGTTCATAACACTAAATGCCTACATAAAGAAGCTTGAAAAATCCCACAATAGTGAGTTAACAGAACACCTGAAAAAGCTAAGATGAAAAGAAGAAAACTCAACCAGGAAAACTAAATGTCAGAAAACAATCAAATTGAGAGCTGAAATCAACAAAAGAGAATCAAAGACAACAATACAAAGAATCAATGTGACTAGACTTGGTTCTTTTAGAAAATCAACAAAATAGACAATATGGTATTCAAACTAACCAAAAGGAAATGAGAGAATATGCAAATTAGCAAAATCACAAATAAAAAGGGAGACATAACAACAGACACAGAGAAAATACAGAGAATCGCCAGGTCATATTGTGAAAACCTGTACTCCACATAATTAGAAAACTTAAAGGAAATGGACAACTTTATAAGTAGATATCAAGTACCAAAATTAAATCAAGACCATATAAGTAAATTAAATAGACATATAACTGCTAAAGAAATAGAAATAATCATCAAAAGTCTCCCAAACAATAAAAGCTCTGGAACAGATTGTTTTAGTACAGAATTCTACAAGGTTTTCAAAGAAGAACTAATACATATTCTGCTTAGATTGTTCCACACAATAGGAAGAGAAGGAAAGTTATCAAACTCTTTTTACAATGCTATGATTACCCTGATACCCAAATCATACAAAGCCATTACTAAGAAAGAGAATTACAGAGCAATCACACGAGGAATACTGATGGAAACATACTCAATAAATTGCTGGCAAATCTAATTCAAGAACACATCAGAAAAATAATCCATCATGATCAAGTAGGCTTCATCCCAGAGATGCAGGAATGGTTCAACATATGAACATCTGTCAATGTAATCTACCATATAAATAAACTGAAAAAAATAAAACACATGATCATCTCATTAGATGCTGAAAAAACATTCAACAAAATTCAATGTCCCTTCAGGAAAAAGGTATTGGAGAGAACAGGGTTACAAAAGCATACCTTAACATAATAATAATAATAATAATAATAATAATAATAATAATAATAATAATAATAATAATAACATAATAAATAAATATTAGGCATCAAGCCAATAGCAACATCAAACTAAATAGAAAGAAACTCATAGTGATCCTACTGAAATCTGAAACAAGACTAGGTTGTCTAGTCTATATCTATTCAATATATTAATTGAGGTTCTAACACAGCAATAACACAACAAAGGAGATCAAGAGGACTCAAGTTGGAAAAAAAAGAAGTCAAACTCTCACTACTTGCTGATGATATGATACTTTACATAAGTGACCCCAAACATTCTACCAAAGAAATTCTACAACTCATAAACATCTTCAGTAATGTAGCAGGATACAAGACTAACTAAAAATATCAGTAGCACTTATTTACACAGATGAAAAATGGACTGAGAAAGAAATCAGAGAAACATTACCATTCACAATAGCCACAAATAACATACAGTATCTTGGAATAACTCTAACCAAATAAGTGGAAGACATGAATGTTAAGAGCTTCAAATCTTTGAAGAAAAAAATTGAAAAAAGGCAGTCAAAAAATGGAAAGATCTCCCATGTTCTTGGGTAGATAAAATTAACATAGCTAAAATGGCAATCTTTTCAAAAGCAATCTACACATTCAATACAATGCTTGTCAAAATCTCAGCAAAATTCTTCACCGTGAAAGAACAATATTCAACTTCATATGGAAAATCAAAAACACCCAGGATAGTCAAAACAATCCTGTATAATAAAGGAACTCCTGGAGGCATCACCACCCCTGTCTTCAAACTCTACTCTACAACAGATCTACAGTTCAGAAACAGTCTGATATTGGCACAGAAACAGACAGGAGAAGCAATGAAAATGAATCGCAGACCCACATATCAATCTACACACCTATGAACACCTGATTTTTGACAAAGAAACTAAAAAATAAAATAGAAAACAGAAATCATATTCTACAAATGTTGGTGGCATATCTGGATATCAACATGTAGAAGAATTAAAATAGATCCATATCTATCACCATACACAAAACTCACGTTCAAACAGATCACACACATAAAACCAACCACTTTGAATCTCACAGAACAGAAAGTGGTAAGTACACTTGAACCCATTTTTACAGGAGACCGCTTCCTAAATATAACCCCAATAGCACAAACACTGAGAGAAATAGTTAATAAATGGAACCTCCTGAATCTGAGAAGCTTCTCTACAACAAAGGATATATTCAACAAGATAAAATTGCAGTCTAAAGATTGGGAAAAAATCTTCAGCAACCCCACATTGGACAGATCTCCAAAATATACAAATAACTTAAGAAATTAGTCATCAAAAAAACCCCACAATCCAATAAAATGGAGTAGAGACCCAAACAGATAACGTTCAACAAAGGAATCTAAAGTGGCTGAAAGACACTTAGGACATGGTCAACATCCTTAACCTTCAGAGAAATTCAAATCAAATTGACTCTGAGATTCCATCTTACACCTGTAAGAGTGAACAAGAGAAAATTCACTGATGACAACTTGTGGTGGAGAGGATATGGGGTAAAGGGGACATTACTCTTTTGCTGATGGGAGTGAAAACTGGTACAGCCACTTTGGGAATCAGTATGGCCATTTCCCAGAAGATTAGGAAGCAACCTACCTCAAGATCCAAAAATAGCACTTTTGGGTATATACCCAAAGAATGCTTAATCATACCACAATGACATGCGCTCAACTCTGTTCACAGCAGCATCGTTTGTCATAACCAGAACCTTGAAACAGTCTAAATGCCCCTTGACAGATGAGCCGATAATTTGTGATCCTAGAGAAGCTAAATAAGAAGGTGAACCCAAAGGAAAGCATACAGTTATCCTCCTAGATATTGGAAGTAGACAAGATTGCCAGGCAAAAATTGGGAGATTGGGGTTAGGGGTGGGGTGGGGGGAAGGGGAGATGGGGAGAAAGATGTAAAAAGGCGACGATGGGGAGAGCTTGTGGGAATAGGACGGTTGGGATAGAGGAAGGGTGGATATGGGAGCAGGGAAGTAGATATCTTAATTAAGGGAGCCATTTTAGAGTTGGAAAGAGACTTGACTTTATAGGGGTTCCCAAGTGTCAAAGGAGATGTCCCCAGTTTGTTTCTTGGGCAGCTGAGGAGAGGGCTCCTGAACTGGCCCTATCCTATAGCCACACTGATGAATATCTTGCATATCACCATAGAACCTCCATCTGGAGATAGATGCAGATAGAGACAGAGACCCACATTGTAGCACTGGACTTAGTTCTCAAGGTCCAAATGAGAAGCAGAAGGAGGGAGAACATGAGCAAGGAAGTCAGGACTGACAGGGGTGCACCCACTCACTGAGATGGCGGAGCTGATCTAATGGGAGCTCACAGATGGAGCATGTGATCAAATCGGACTCTGAAGGTGGCTGGCAATGAGGGCTGACTAAGAAGCCAAGGACAATGGCTCTGGGTTTTGATTCTACTGCATGTACTGGCTTTGTGGGAGTCTAGTCTGTTTGGATGCTCACCTTTCTCGACCTGGATGGAGGGGGGAGGAACTTGGATTTCCCACAGGCCAGGGAATCCTGACTGCTCTTTGAACTGGAGAGGGAGGGGAAAGTGGAGTGAAGAGAGGGAGAGGGAAATGAGAGGAGGTGGAAATTTTTAATAAAAAAATAAAATAAAAATAAAAATAAATTGGAAGACAATGAAAAAAAACATTAAGTACATTTACACAATTGAGTATTATATAGCAGAAAAAGTAATGGCTTCTTGAAAATTGCAGACAAATGAATGGATCCCAAAAATATTATATTGAGTGAGGTAACCCCGACTCAGAAGAACAAATATCATATGTACTCACTCAAAAGTGCATTTAAACATAAAGCAAAGAAAAACCAGCCTACAGTGCCCAATTTCAGAGAACCTAGACAACAAAGAGGACCCTAAGAGAGACATACATGGATATAATCTAAATGCTAAGTATAAAAAGTCAAGATCTGGGTAAATAGGGATCATGGAGATCATGGTAGAAGAGGGGAGGAAAGAAGGGAACTGGAGAAAAATATAGCACAATAAAGAGAATTTTTAAAAAATCATCATTTTTATTTTATAAATTTAATATTAATTTATAAAAATTTCCACTTCTGCCCTTCCTTCCAGTACCCTCCCACTCCCTCACTCCCTTTCTGCCTCGCTCTCCAGTCCTAAGAGCAGTCAGGGTTTCCTGCCCTGTGGTAACTTTAAGTTCCTCTCCTCTCCCTCCAGGTGTAGAAAGGTGAGCATCCAAACAGACTAGGATCCCAAAAAGCCAGTACATGCAGACGAAACACGTCCCAGTGCCATTATCAATGGCTTCTCAATCAGCCCCAATGTCAGCCACAATCAGAGAATTCGGTTTGATCACATGTGCTTTCAGTCCCAGTCTAATTGGCCTTGGTGAGCTCTCATTAGATCAGTCCCCTTGTATCAGTGGGTGAACGCACCCCTCGCGGTCCTGACTTCCTTGTTCATGTTCTCCCTCCATCTGCTCCTCATTTGGACCTTGGGGGCTCAGTCCAGTGCTCCAATGTGGGTCTCTGTCTCTATCTCCATCCATCGCCAGATGAAGGTTATATGGTGATCTGCAAAATATTCATTAATATGGTTATGGAGCAAGGTCAGTTCAGGCACCCATATACCCAAGAGATGCCCTATCATACTACAAAAGCATTTGTTCAACTATGTTCATAGCTGCACTATTTGTAATAGCCAGAACCTGGAAACAGCCTAGGTGCCCCTCAATAGAAGTTAAAGAAAGTGTGGAACGCATTAGAGTTTTACTCAGTGGTAAAAAACAATGACATCTTGAATTTTGCATGCAAATGGATGGAAATAGAAAATGCTTTACTGAGTGAGGAAACCCAGACCCCAAACAGGAATATGGTATGTACTCACTCATAAGCGGATTCTAACCATAATTAAAAGTCTTTGAGCCTATTATTCGTGATTCTAGAGAAGCTAAATAAGAAGGTGAACACAAAAAAATCATACAGTTATCCTCCTGGATACTGGATGTAGACAAGATGTCCAGGTAAAAGTTGGGTGCACGGGGTTGGGGGGGGTGTCCGCGGATGGAAGAAAAGGGAGATGGTTAGAGAGAAGGGAGTAGCGGAGGATGGGAGATAGCTTGGGGGAATGGGATGGGGGTAGGGAGAAAGGATGGATATGGGAGCAGGGAAGAATATATCTCAACTAAGGGAGCCATTTTAGGGTTTGCAAGAGACTTGATTCTAGAGGGGTTCCCAGGTCCAAGGAGAGGTCCCTCAATAAATAGAATTTAAAGGAAGAAAGAAATTTACTTTCTTTTACTTTATGTTTTGTTCAAGACATTTTCTTTCTTTTCTTACTATTGTAAATAGGATTGTGAACATGATATATTTCTAAGGTGGTTATGAACAAGATATATTCGTAAGGTGGCTCTTGGTTTATAGAAAGGCTTTTGACTTTTGCAAGCTGATTTTTGCTTGTAAGGCTGCTAAAATTGTTGACTCCATTATATGTGTTCTGTCACTTTTTAGGCATACTTTACTTAAAATATCATATTATCTAAAAAAGGGATGATTAGAATTCATATTTTCATATGTGTGTGATTATAATTTCTTTTACTTTCTGAATTGTTCACTGTAAGGCAACCAACATGACATTGTAAAGGAATGGTGAGAGTGGGCACCCTGTCTTCTTCAAGATTTTAGTGGGTTTTCTTGCTGATTTTCTGCTTATAGAACGGTGTTGGCAATATGTTTCTCAGATATAGCTTTTAATATTTTGAAGTATATTTCCTCCATTCTCTCTGGGAATGCTATTTTGAACTTATGATAAATTTTATCAAAGGCTTTTTCTTCATTTATTCAGATAATAATGTGCTTTCTTGTCTTAATTGCATTAAATGATTTATTATATTTATAGAATTCTGTGTGTTAAACCAAGCCTGTACCCCCGGAATAAAGCAATCATAATCATTATGGACAATCCTTTTGATATGGGTGTGTATTCAATTTCTAGTATTTTATTAAAGAGTTTTTACCAATAAAATCACCAGTTATGTTTTTCTATATGTGCATGGATGTGCATATGCATTCATGAGCGCAACCCTTTCTCTGTGTGCATGTATTTCTGTCCTTTGATGGGGATTAAATTAACACTGACTGTATATAACATATTTGTGATCCTTTACATTCTATGGAATTTTTTTGCTAATTAAAATTCAAACCCACATGGGCTAGGGGGATGGTTCAGTTAGGAAATTTTTTCCCCTCCATGTATGACTATAGTTGAATTCTTTTTTATTTCATTTTTAAAATAATCTTATTTTATATTCAAATCACAGTTCCCTCTTCCTCCGGTCCTCCCATTTCCTCCAACATTTTCCCACCTCACATCATCCACTCTTCAGAAAGGATGAGTCCATCCATGGGGAGTCAACAAAGTCTTTCATATCACTCAAGGCAGGATCAAGGCTCTTTTCCCTGTGTATAGGCTGAGCAAGGTATCCTTCCATAGGGAATGGGATCCTAAGAGCCAGTTCATGAACTAAAAATAAATACTGGTTCCACTGCTAATGGGCCCACAAACTGCACAATCCACACAATTGTCATGTGTGGCCCACATTCAGAGGGCCTAGTTTGGTCTTATGCACGTTCCCCAGATGTCAATCCCGCTAGCCCTGATCAATTGTTCCTGTGGATTTCCCCATCATGTTTGGGCCATTTGCTCATAATATCACTCCTCCTTCTCTATTATTGGACTCCAGAAGTGTGGTGCAATGCTTGTCTGTAGATCTTTTCATCTGCTTCCATCAGATACTGGTTGAATGTTCTACAATGACAATTAATGTAGTCATCAATCTGATTAGAGGGAAAGGGCATTTCAGGTACCCTTTCCACTATGTTTCGAGGCTTCATTCTTGTGAATTCCTGAAATAAAATTTCAAAAGATTTGGTTTGTAACTCTTTGAAGTACTGATATTGTCTTTTTAGGATCCTCCTTATTGGTTTTGACAGGAGCTGAATTAGTTTTCTTTTACACCAATCAGGGCCATGTGTAGGCCTTTTTCTGCATCATTTATTTTATTTATCTTGGTCATTCTGACAACAGTAAGACTAATTTTCTAGATACTTTTAATTTTTTTCCCTTGACAGCTAAGAATATTGAACACTGTAAGTGTGCCTCAGATATTTGTATTTCACTTTCTGAGAGCATGATTTTTAGTGCTATTATACAAATTTTGAAATGGAGTCATTTGTTTTCTTGATGTTCATCTTGCTGAGAAGGCAGAGAAATGAGGATCCCTAGAATTGTTAACTTACAAAATTCACAGCTTCTGGAGGTTTCTGGCTGTTATAACAACACATATGCAGAAACAACGCATCTTACAATTTGATGAAGGAAGATTATCCCTGGTCACCGTGAGAGTACTACCAACTGAGACGGGTATTTAAATCATCTCTAATAGTCTTGATTAAGAAGCTACCGTTCAGAATACAAATAGAAATTACACTGGTTGATAAAAAGAACAGTGATAGTTGGAAATGTTTATAGAATCAAGTATGATTTATCTTGTACAGCTCAGAATGTATATTCAAGTAATTACCTCTCAGATTGGGCATACTTTACCCATGTTATCACGTTGTAAATGGTGAGCTTTAAAATTTCCATGCCATTTGAAGACTTAGCATTTTAGATGACTTACCATCTTCTGATGGTAAAAGTGGTAGTCATATTCCTTTTACATCTATAAAGAGACCATTTATAAGTAATATGTAATTGAAGACTAAGGAGCCAGCATTAAACATGAGTACATGTTAGAAACACTAAATGGACACCGTTGGGCTATGAATTTTTTTCTCAGTCTCCTCACTCTAGCTGCAGACACCCTCACACACACACACATGGATGCACATATACATGCATTCAAATAGATATGTATATTCATGAAGAAGTTGGAGAAATTGAAAGAAGAGATGGGAGCACAAGTATAATAGTAATTATTTGGAGAATGGGGATGAAGTGATATAAATTTACATTGAATGGACAAAATTTGTACAAAACATCAGTCAAGTATTTGTTCTGAAGTCACATTACTTTACAAGGCAATCAGAGAAAGATTAAATAACAGGTTTAAAGGAACTATGTAATTTTTTTCTTATTCATATCTGTTGCCTATGAATATTGAATGTACTTTGAGTTTGTTATAACTTTAGATTTCAAGAGACTGGATATAGTAACATTGTCTAATATCTTTCCTTGTCCTTGTCCAAACCCTCAAAGAAGAGTTATAGTACTTTATAATGGTTTTCTGCCTCTATTATCACCAGCTATGTTTTCTTCTATGTGCATGCATGTGTGTACACATGAATGAACGCATGTATGTTTGTTGATGGGTATTAAATTAATACAGGCTATATATAACATGTTTGGGAGTGATCCTTTACATTCTATGTTTAAAATAAAATGTCAAGAGAGCTTTGTTGTAATTCTTCTTTGAAGGACTTGTGGTAAGACTGATGCTATCATATTAGAATTCTCCCCTCTGATTTTGATTACTACTGAATCACTTTTTCACTTCCACCATCCAGGGACAAGTGAAGCCCTTTTCCTCCATCATATCATTTATTAATCTTGGTCAGTCTAAGAGAAGTAAGATAAAAATCTCTGAGTAGTTTCAATTATATTTCCCTGATTTCTAACTATATTGAACACTTTAAATTGTTTCTCAGACATGTGTGCTTCACTTTCTGGGAACATAATATTTAGGTGAATAATACATGCTTGATATGGAATCATGTGTTTTCTTGATGTTCATTTTCATGAGGAGGCAAAGAAATGAGAATTACTGGCTTTGTTAGCTTATAAAACTGCCACCTTTTGAAGGCTTCAGGCTGTTAAGAGAACATATTTGCATAAACAGTGCATTCTGCAATTTGATGAAGGAAGATTATGTCTGGTCACCATGAGTATACTACCAAGTGGGACTGGTATTTACATCATCTCAAGTAGTGTTGCTTAAGCAATTACCATTCAGAATACACTTAGAAATTACACTGGTGGATAAAAAGAACAATGGTAACTGGACATGTTTATAGAACCAAGCAACATTTATGTTCTATAGTTCAGGATGTAAGTTCAACCAATCACCTTTGAGTTATTTCTCAGATTATGCATACTTTGTAAAGGTTATCAGTATATGAATTGTGAGCCTTAGAACTTCCGTGCCAGTTTCGAAAACAAACATTGATAGTAAAGAAGGAACCACATTTCTTTTACCTCTAAAATAAGACCACTTATAAGTAATAAGTAATTGAAGATGAAGGGGTACATGGAATATAACAAAATTTCAGAAGACACTAGTCAATTATTTTTACTAAAATAATGTTGTTTTACAAGGCACAGAGTGAAAGTTTAAATAACAGTATTCTTCAACAGAAAATTATGTCATTGTTTCTTATTCTCAAAGAGAAAATTGTAATAAACATATGCATATTTTCAGGGCATGGTATTTATGGAATATCATTCTCATGAGTTTTTTCTTCAAATGGGAGTGATTCTTATGCACACTAAGTAAGCATTTCTTGATCCATTTGCTTCCGAAAGTATTTAACAAAAGATAATCCCCTCAGATGGACATTTGAAAACATATTTCATCATCTCTTTTAAATAATGTGTAACATGGAGGTGGACCCACACTGTTTGTTCTGAGAAATATTTTAGAGCATTAGGACTGTTCAACTGCAAATCACAATTTTCAGCTGAAAGTAAATATGTATCACAACATAAAATTCACTTCTGCAGTGTTCTTGCTCATGATCTCCAGAATTGTCATATTTCTACTTATTTCTATAGTTTTTAGTAATGCAGATATCATTTGCTACTCTAGAGTAGTTAATTAGCTTAGTAATGGTTTATGTGCTTTTGAATGAGACCCCTTTCACAAGGTAATATTGCTTCTTGAAACACTTTATTTAATCATTCAAAATGTAAGATGAGATGACAGATCATAAAAAGGGGAAGGAAAGGAAAGTCAGGAGTTTGGTATTGTAGTATTCTGACTTCAAAGGAGAGGGGAGAATTCATTTAAAAAGAAATGGTGATTTATATGTGATGCTGTTGCTATGGGGAAGAAGATATGATGCATAATTCCGTTCTTCCTGTCATCTCTGCTGACATGAAAGTAAAAATTAAAACATGAGTGAATAGACAGGAAATATTTTGTCATTGAGAGTTAACAGAAGCAAGATTAAATATAACAATAT